>NC_081134.1:22302497-22537497 GCF_958295425.1 Solea solea
GTATTTTATTTTGTAGGAATAACTACTAACATGAAAGGTAAAATAAAAAAGTGTATCTTATTTAGAAGGAGTAACTACTAACATCAAAGGTAAAATATTTTTTTTAATTTTATTTAGTAGGAATAACTCCTAAAATGAAAGATAAAATAAAAAGTGTATTTTATTATGTAGGAATAACTACTAACATGAAAGATAACATAAAAGTGTATTTTATTTAGTAGGTATAACTCCTAAAATGAAAGATACCATTAAAAAAGTGTATTTTATTTTGTAGGAATAACTACTAAAATGACAGATAACACAAAAAAGTGTATTTTATTTTGTAGGAATAACTACCAAAATTAAAGATAACAGAAAAAAAAGTGTATTTTATTTTGTAGGAATAACTACTAAAATGAAAGATAACAGAAAAAAGTGTATTTGATTCTGTAGGAATAACTACTAAAATGACAGACAACATAAAAAGTGTATTTTATTTTGTAGGAATAACTAATAAAATGACAGACAACATAAAGAAGTGTATTTTATTTTGTAGGAATAACTACTAACATGAAAGGTATAATAAAAAAGTGTATCTTATTTAGAAGGAGTAACTACTAACATCAAAGGTAAAATATTTTTTTTTAATTTTATTTAGTAGGAATAACTCCTAAAATGAAAGATAAAATAAAAAGTGTATTTTATTATGTAGGAATAACTACTAACATGAAAGATAACATAAAAGTGTATTTTATTTAGTAGGTATAACTCCTAAAATGAAAGATAACATTAAAAAGGTGTATTTTATTTTGTAGGAATAACTACTAAAATGACAGATAACACAAAAAAGTGTATTTTATTTTGTAGGAATAACTACTAAAATGAAAGATAACAGAAAAAAAAGTGTATTTTATTTTGTAGGAATAACTACTAAAATGAAAGATAACAGAAAAAAGTTTTTTTGATTCTGTAGGAATAACTACTAAAATGACAGACAACATAAAAAGTGTATTTTATTTAGTAGGAATAACTCCTAACATTAAAGATAACATAAAAAGTGTATTTTATTTTGTAGGAATAACTCCTAATATGAAAGATAACAGAAAAAAGTGTATTTTATTTTGTAGGAATAACTACTAACATAAAAGGCAAAATCATAAAGTGTATTTTATTTTGTAGGAATAAGTACTAACATGACGGATATCATAAAAACATGTATTTAATTTTGTAGGAACAACTCCAACTTGCTAAAATTGGACTTGCTAAAATGACAGATAACATAAAAGCATGTATTTTATTTTGTAGGAATAACTACTAGAATGAAAGATAACGTAAAAAAGTGTATTGTATTTTGCAGGGATAACTACTAAAATGACAGATAACATAAAAAAAGTGTATTTTATTTTGTTGGAATAACTCCTAAAATGAAAGATAACATAAAAAGTGTATTTTACTTTGTAGGAATAACTACTAACATAAAAGGCAAAATAATAAAGTGTATTTTACTTTGTAGGAATAACTACTAAAATGACAGATAACATAAAAAAGTGTATTTTATTTTGTAGGAATAACTCCTAACATGAAAGATAACATAAAAAGTGTATTTTATTTAGTAGGAATAACTCCTAAAATGAAAGATAACATAAATAAGTGTATTTTATTTTGTAGGAATAACTCCTAACATGAAAGATATCATAAAAACATGTATTTTATTTTGTAGGAACAACTCCAACTTGCTAAAATGGGACTTGCTAAAATGACAGATAACATAAAAGCATGTATTTTATTTTGTAGGAATAACTACTAAAATGAAAGGTAACATAAAAAAGTGTATTGTATTTTGTAGGAATAACTCCTAAAATGAAAGATAACATAAATTAGTGTATTTTATTTTGTAGGAATAACTACTAAAATGAAAGGTAACATAAAAAAGTGTATTGTATTTTGTAGGAATAACTCCTAAAATGAAAGATAACATAAATAAGTGTATTTTATTTTGTAGGAATAACTCCTAAAATGACAAATAACATAAAAAAGTGTATTTCATTTATTAGGAATAACTCCTAAAATGAAAGATAACATAACAAAAAGTGTATTTTACTTTGTAGGAATAACTACTAACATAAAAGGCAAAATAATAAAGTGTATTTTATTTTGTAGGAATAACTCCTAACATGAAAGATAACAGAAAAAAGTGTATTTTATTTTGTAGGAATATGATATCCGTACTAACATGACGGATATCATAAAAGCATGTATTTTATTTTGTAGGAATAACTACTAAAATGAAAGGTAACATAAAAAAGTGTATTTTATTTAGCAGGCATAACTCCTAAAATGACAGATAACATAAAAAAGTATTTTATTTTGTAAGAATAAGTACTAACATGACGGATATCATAAAAACATGTATTTTATTTTGTAGGAACAACTCCAACTTGCTAAAATGGGACCTGCTAAAATGACAGATAACATAAAAGCATGTATTTTATTTTGTAGGAATAACTTCTAAAATGAAGAATAACATAAAAACATGCATTTTATTTTGTAGGAATAACTACTCAAATAACATTAAAGTGTTAAAGGACAAACCTTTTTTGTCCTGCAGGTGTCCTGACAGTGCCGGACATGAAGGTGTCTGCCGTGGGCGACACCCTTCAGGTGTCTTTTGACAAAGTCCCTCCCTCTGCCGTCATCAGGGTGACGGTGTGGAGGTCAGGCAACGAGCTGAAGGTCAGAGTTCACTTCCTGTTTTTGCTCTTTTGTTCTTATCTGTGGGCCACACGGTGGTGTAGTGGTTAGCACTCTCGCCTTGCAGCGAGAAGACCCGGGTTCGAGCCCCGAACAAGGGCCTTTCTGCATGGAGTTTGCATGTTCTCCCCGTGTGTGCGTGGGTTCTCTTCGGGTTCTCCGGCTTCCTCCCACAGTCCAAAAACATGCAATGTGGGGATTAGGTAAATTGGACACTCTAAATTGACCATAGGAGTGAGTGTGAGAGTGAATGGTTGTTTGTCTGTCTCTGTATGTGGCCCTGCGATGGACTGGCGAACTGTCCAGGGTATACCCCGCCTATCGCCCGATGTTGCTGAGATTGGCACAGCACTCCCCACGACCCTCTGGTGGAGGATAAAGCGGTAGATGATGACTGACTGTTCTTATCTGTCACATCTTCCTTCCTTTTTTCCTGTTTGTAACTGCATTCATATAAACAATCGGACCTCAGAAGTCTCTCACTCTCTCCAGGCTGACGTTTACTCAATAGCAGCTGAGCAGGCGGGACTGAACATCGCTGACCTGCAGGAGGGAGTGAAGTACTGCGTGCGAGCGCGGCTCATCCTGGAGAATCAGCTCCAGAGCAACAGCACCGACACTCACTGTGACGTCATCCCAGGTTCAGGTTAGCACCAACGATTTCTAAAATGACCTTCACTGACCTTCACCGACCTTCAATGACCGTCACTGACCGTCACAACCTTCATTGACCTTCATTGACCTTCACTGACCTTCACCGACCTTCACTGATCTTCACCAACCGTCACCGACCTTCACCGACCGTCACTGACCTTCACCGACCTTCACTGACCTTCACTGACCTTCACCGACCGTCACTGACCTTCACCGACCTTCACTGACCTTCACCGACCGTCACTGACTGTCACCGACCTTCACTGACCTTCACTGACCTTCACCGACCGTCACTGACTTTCACCGACCTTCACTGACCTTCACTGACCTTCACCGACCGTCACTGACTGTCACCGACCTTCACTGATCTGCATTGACCTTCACAGGTCCTGCGTGGAGAACAGTGACCACAGTGACGGTGACCATAGTCCTCATGTCCGTCCTCTTGTCCGCCATCTTCTCCGTCGTCGTCCACTGTGACTTCTGTCAAACTTATTTCCAGAAAGATCCACATCCGCTGTCGCTGGTGAGGAACAAACACACGTTTCAGTTTGACTAAAATAAGAACGTAGTTGACAAACTTTATATATATTTGAAATGAACAATAAGTCAGTTCTGTATAAACACATATTTAATACATGTCCAGTCCACACAGTACTAACAGATCTCACATGTAAATGTTTCACATGATTAAACAAATGTAAATATTAGACTTTTTTTTTTTTTTCTCCGTTTTCGGCGCCCCCTGCGGATGACGGCGCCCCTAGCATTTGCCTATACTGCCTATGCCCAGGGCCGGCTCTGATTGTGTGAATTCAGTCATTGCAGGGTTCCTGAGCGTGAACCGCCTTTTTAAGGTCCTTCATTGAGTTTTTCTTAAGCCATTCAGACGTGGACTTGCTGGAGTGTTTTGGATCATTGTCCTGCTGTAGAACACTACCACCACCATGTTTGACTATTCTGTCAAACAGAATGTTACTTTTACACCAGATGTAACGGGCGCTCACCTTCCAAAAGTTAAACTTTTGTTTGGTCAAAAGACTTAATTTCTAAGAGGGACAACCAGAAACATTTGCGTTTGCCAAGAGGGACAAACGCAAATGTTCCCGGTCTTGCTGGCATTTTGGGACTTGCTGGTCTTTTGAGACTTGCTGGTGTTTCCGGTCTTGCTGGTGTTTTGAGACTTGCTAGTGTCTTAGGTCTTACCGGCGTTTTGGGACTTGCTGGTGTTTTGAGACTTGCTAGTGTTTTAGGTCTTACGGGCGTTTTGGGACTTGCTGGTGTTTTAGGTCTTGCCAGCTTTTTTGGTCTTGCTGGCGTTTTGAGACTTGCTGGTGTTTTAGGTCTTGCCGGCGTTTTGGGACTTGATGGCGTTTTAAGATTTGCTGGTGTTTTGGGTCTTGCTGGTGTTTTGGGTCTTGCTGGTGTTTTTGGGACTTGCCGGTGTTTTGGGACTACGCAGCGTTTGTGAATATGCAGCTCGTTTCTCCTCCTGCATGTGTTTTGGGTCATTGCAGTGCGTTTGCCCTTGTCGGCCACTGTACTGGAAATACAGCAGCAATCGTCACGCCCCCGTGGTGCTCACTCACTGCTTCTCCCCCCCACTCACCGATAACTCCCTGCCCACTTTTTGTAGATTTTTAAAATCAGGCATTGGGCGGAGTCAGCCTCAGAACAGGGGTTTAATTTCTCTTAAATAAATAACTTAAAAACGGCATCTTTATTTAATATTTAAATTTGTTTGATCATGTGAAACATTTATGTGTGATAAACATGCAGAAAAATAAGAAATCAGGAAGGGTGCAAATACTTTTTCACAGCACTGTATATATATGTATGTATCATATATATATATATATATATATATATATATACACATATATGTATATATATATATATATATATATATATATATATATACATATATACATATGTATAAAGAAGTCCAGGGGAGTGATATCTGGTGAACGTGGTGGCCAAGGAATTGGCCCATCCCTTCCAATCCACCGGTCTGGAAATGTTTGATTGAGGAACTGACAAACATGCAGTGTGTGAAACATACAATTTCAATGTGATTACATTAAAACAAATCTTGTTAAGATATCAACTGCCTTTGTAATACATTTTTTAAATTGTAAAGAGATTTTATGGACACCCTGTACACATATACATATATATGTATATATATATATATATATATATATATATGTATATATATGTATATACAGTTGAAACCAGAAGTTTACATACACTATATATAAAAACACATATGCTTTTTTTCTCACTGCCTGACATGTAATCAGACTTATCCTGTTTTAGGTTCGTTAGGATTACCAAAATTATTTCTATTTGTTAAATGTCAGAATAATGAGAGAAGGATTTTTTTAGACAATTTTTTTTTTTTATTCCTTTCTTCAAAGTCAGAAGTTCACATACACTAAGATTATTATGCCTTTAAACAATTTGGGAAAGCCCATATGAAGATGTCATATCTTTGGAAGCTTCTGATAGGTTTATTTATTTATTTATTGACAACATTTGAGTTAATTAGAGACACACCACAACATGATGCTGCCACCCCCGTATTTCACAGTTGGGATGGTGTTCTCAGGCTTGCAAGATTCCCCCTTTTTCCTCCAAACGTAACGATGGTCATTATGGCCAAACAGTTTGATTTTAGTTTTGTCAGACCAAAGGACATGTCTCCAAAAATGAAGGTCTTTGTCCCTGTGTGCATTTGCAAACTGTAATCTGTCTTTTTTATGTTTCTTTTGGAGTAATGGCTTCTTCCTGGCAGAGTGGCCTTTCAGCCCATGTCGGTACAGTAGTCGTTTCACTGTGGATAATGACACACTCTTACCAGCTTCAGCCAGCAGCTTCACACTGTCTTTTGCTTTTGTTCTTGGGTTGATATGCACATTTTGGACCAAAGCACGTTCATCTCTGGGACACAGAACCTGTCTCCTTCCTGAGCGGTATGAAGGCTGGACATTCCCATGGTGTTTATACTTGCGTATAATTGTTTGAACAGATGAACGTGGCACACTCTTTTGACTTTCCCATGATGTTACACAAAGAAGCAGTGTGTTTCAGGTGTGCCTGGTCTGACATTTAGCAAATAGAAATAATTTTGATAATTCTAACGGACCTAAAACAGGAAAAGTGATTGTCTGATTTCATGTCAGACAGTGAGAAAAAAAGCATATGTGTCTTTTTATATAGTGTATGTAAAACTTCTGGTTTCAACTGTATATATAAATATATATATATATATACAAATATAATAAATGTGAACACTGAAGTATATAAAGATAAAGTTTGTTTTTCAGCCATCAGTTTGGGATCTTCAAACTGCGACTGTGTGTCACGAGCCTGAAGTTTGTGATCTGATCGACGCGATGATCAACTCAGAGCAGCAGACATTAAAGAGTGATGAAGATGAAGAAGATGAAGATGTGTTTGTGTCACATGTGGACAAACAAGGTGTCAAACTTCCTTCCTCTGTGGACGTGGTGGACAGTTATTGTTCTCAGTTGCGTGAGTCCACTGCTGCCAAACAAAGTATTTTATATTTTTATGTTTAATATCGTCTCTCACTGTTTTAATTAATTTAATTAATTATTTGTTCTGTAACTGATGTTTGTTTTCTTCCTCGCTTGAGCTGCACATCATCACAATTATTAATTATTAATTCTTTTTATTAATTCTGTTTCTGACGTATTCAAGAATTCAATAAAAGAATAATAAATAAAAGTGGATGGAATGTCTCTATTTCTCTATTTAGTTATTCATATATATATATATATATATATATATATATATATATATATATATATATATATTTAAATGTGTTCCGGTATCTTTACATTTATAAGGCCATAACCTTCTACTGAACATTTAAACACAGAAATTAATCATTGAAGTCATAAATATAGGAACACAAGTCAATGACACAGTAATATTTAGAAATGTAAAAATTACAAGTGATGATTTTATTTATTTGTAGATTAGGACCTAATATAGAACACAAATAATATGTAGAAATTCCGAAACTATATATATATACTGTATGTATATATATATATATATATATATATGTGTATATATATATATATATATATATATACATATATGTATAAATACATATATAGTTTCTGAATTGTATATGTATGTATATTCATTGTAATGATCATTTGGCGACCTCTTGTGGTCTTTTAAGGCAGTGGTTACATTTGCATATTGATTCATTATTTTAAGTCATTTACAGAACTAAAAACTGTGGACTTGATCAAAAACCATACCACTTATTTCATCTGTCAAATGATTCTGCTGTAAAATAACTGTAAAAATAAATGCAGTGACATTAAAGTGAAACAGCTCTGTGGCTACTGAAGCTTATGTAGCTACTGTAGCATCAGTAGCTACATTAGCTTCAGTACCTGCAGTAATGTAGCTACTGTCGCTACTGTAGCTTCAGTGCTGTGTGACTCAAAGTCTTAGAGCTGAATTTTACGTTTGACACAGATCCATAAATGTCCATATTCCTTCTGTGCGTCAGCCATTTTACTTCGGGTCTTCATCGGAGTCTGTCTCGTCTGAGACTATCATACAAACGTTCTTGCCGTCTTCATTTTCACTTTCATTACCAGTAACAGCAAAATGTTCCTCATCCTCATCCTGGTCTAGATCTAAATCAAGATCAGACTCGTCTGGTTCGGCATCAGACTCTGCCTCCTCGGATCTGGTTTCGGCATCAGACTCACTTTGGTTGACACTGTTGTCTGGTTGATTTGGATTAAAACAGTCCAGATCGGTAGGTGAACTTTGAAGGAGTTCCTCTCCTCGGTCCACTTTAGCCATGTACTCTGCTTTTTCTCTCATGCCGATCAGATACTGGACTCGTTGTTTCCAGCCGGACTTGGCCTCAGACTTCTCTCCCTCGATGAGCATGTCGATGTACTCTGGTGTGGACAGAGGATTTGGCTTCAGCGCAATCTCTTTTAGTCGGTTCAGACACCCGGCGGACTTCTCCATGAGTCTGACCACCTCAGCCTGCACCAGATCGTACTCCGCTCTCAGCCGATCGATCAGGGCCTGAACAGGAGATTTCGCCTGCGTGGCTTGGAGGTATTTCTCTTCCAGCTCTTTCACTGTTTTGCTCTCCACGACTTCCTTGTACTCAAATTTGTACTTTTGATTATAATGGACATTCCAGATACATTTACCTGGACACTGATTACAGTAACCATTTGGCGCCATTGCCCAACAACGTATTTTATCGGAATCGTTTGCGTAGATACAATTATCGTGACAGGTGAAGTGACACTGCTGACAGTTGGTGAGGTAAATTCCACTTCCTGAAATATCAACCTGAAACGGCTTTGTTACTCTGACCGTGATCACAAAATCCTTGTTCCTGCTGATCTCGGCCTCGTGCTCTTTGAGTTGCTGAGCCGTTTCCTTTATCTCCTCGAGCTTGGCTAACCCGATCTTCACCTGCTGCTGCAAACTGTCGACTGAAATCTCCAGCTGCTGTCTTTCTCTGAGGACGTCCTTTGTCATCGTCAAGCTTTTCGTATCGATCACATTCAAGGCAACAAAAAACCTCTTCATGCTTCTCATGCCCATGTTCCAGAACATCTTATCAAAGTCTCCGTCTTGGTCGTCCGAATTCATGTTCTCTGCTTTGGACGATTTGTTGTCGGCAAATAGTGCCGAGTTATTGAACTTGAAGTGAACGGGCAGTCCTTCAGGTGTTGTCGGACAAGGGACGCCTGAGGCGTTGATCGCCTCCAGAACTGGTGGACGTTGTCCGTCTGCAAATGTCACCAGAACCCTGATGTTCTCTGCCACGTTTTTGCCAAAGATTGCAAGAACTGAATCAAAAACATATTTTTGCGTGGGTGTGAGTCGTGCTAACGCGGCCTGAGCTACGAAACACACAGCATCGATCTCACTGACTCCAAGGTTAGCGGAGAAGAGATTACGCAGCTGCTCGACAATCATCTTGTCTCTTACGATGCCTCTGGTGTCTCCAAAGCCTGGAGTGTCGACTATGGTCAGCGAGAAGTTGGTCTTAAAACCTTCCTGGTGGTTGAGTTTGTACACGGTGACCTCAGACGTCTGACTCACAGCTTGTGTTATCGCGTGACCTTCATCGACTAATTTAAACCGAAAATTATCTTCCCATTCTACGCCTAACAGGTAATTGATGAAGCCATTGATGAGCGTCGACTTGCCGGCACCAGTTGCTCCAAGAACCATGATGGTGCGATTGTGTTTGACGGACTCGTTTCCAAAACGGAAACGTTTGCACCCGTCCACGTTGATGTCTTCCTTAGTCAGAGGGATTTTGAAAATGGGGAGGGGCCCAGTGTTGGGTTCCAGCGACGTGCTTTTTTGTCGTACGACATCGGCAAGCCGTAGAACTCTCTCTGACTCCGGTGGAATGTAAACAAATGTTTTGGAATCAGGGACACCAACAGGTGGCGTTTGGTGTTCAGGATTATTCGGTGGCGAAAAGAAAGACGAGATCTTCTTCAACAGATTCATTGTGGTGACGGTGAGTTTGTTTTATCTATGACTGAAAACCAATTTGTAGCAGAGGCACGTCGTTGGAGAGGGTGAGTCTTTGTTACCAGGCGGACTCATCCATTCATCTGTTATTGTGCCGTGGTCTTCAGAGTGAATCTGTAAAACAAAGTCATGCACACATCTGTAGCAGCCATGAAAAATAAACTCTATAAAATTCTTCAGTTTGAGTCATTATTGTTTACTGATGATGTCAAGAAGACATGTTGGATTCATTTGTGGACAACCAGAAACTGAAATAGACTTTTATTTTGAAAACTATGATAGAGGTTTTTTTAATGGATAACCAAAAACTGAGACTTTTATTTTGAAACCTATGGCACAGTTTTTATGGATAACCATAAACTGACTTTTATTTTGAAAACTATGGCACAGTTCTTTTTATGGATAACCAGAAACTGAGACTTTTATTTTAAAAACTAGGTGGTTGTTTTTTTTTGTTTGGACAAACACTAACTGAGACTTTTATTTTAAAAATTGTAGGTTTTTCATGGATAACCAGAAACTGAGACTTTTATTTTGAAAATGGTACTTTATTTTGTGGATTACCAGAAATGGAGACTTTTATTTGACACATTTTAATGGTTAACCAGAAACTGAGACTTTATTTTTAAAACTATGAGACAGTCTTTTTTAAATGGATAACCAGAAAGTGAGACTTTTATTTTGAAAACTATGAGACAGTCTTTTTTAAATGGATAACCAGAAACTGAGATTTATATTTTGAAAACTATGAGACTGTCTTTTTTAAATGGATAACCAGAAAGTGAGACTTTTATTTTGAAAACTATGAGTCTTTTTTAAATGGATAACCAGAAACTGAGACTTTTATTTTGAAAACTATGACAGTCTTTTTTAAATGACCAGAAACTGAGACTTTTATTTTGAAAACTATGAGACATTTTTTTTAAATGGATAACCAGAAACTGAGACTTTTATTTTGAAAACGGTAAAGTGTTTTTTTTAATGGATAACCGGAATCTGAGATTTTTATTTTGAAAAAGGTACCTTTTTTTAAATGGATAACCAGGAGACTTTCATTTTGAAAATTGTACTTTATTTGATGGATTACCAGAAAAGGAGACTTTTATTTTAAAAACTACATTGTTTTATGGATTAACAGAAACAGTGACTTTTATTTTGAAAACTGACAGTTCTTTTTTATGTATAAACAGAAACTGAGTTTTTTTTTGAAAATGGTAAGGTGTTTTTTTTTTTTAAATGGATAACTGAAATCTGAGACTTTTATTCTGAAAACAGTAATTTTTTTTTAATGGATAACTAGAAACTGAGACTTTTATTTTGAAAAGTTCAAATTATAAATGAAGAAGAAGAGAATTTAAACGACAACAAAACTGCATTAACCTGTGTTCTGTGTGTTCAGGTCAAAGTTCAACTCCAGATCTGAAAAACAACAAAGATTCAGATTATGATCAACTCTCTCTCTGCATATATACATGTGTGTATGCATATATACATATTAGGGGTGTGAACGAGATCTCGTGCTATTTCTCGTCGCGTTAAAAATCTGTCTCACAAGATTCTATTTGTGACCTGTGGGGGCACATAGACATATATACATAGACGCTGCACTGAGCGCTGAATCGTACATCGAATATATTCCATAAATAAGTGTAAAATTTGGAGTTGGAGTGAAGTTGACTAACAAGGTGAAACACAGAATTGGGTTATAATGTTTTGCTACATGCTTTACAACCAGTCAAACCAAAAAAGGGAACATTAAACTTAAAAGTAGCAATAAAAAACTAGAAGAGCTACTAGAAAACACCGTGAACTGAAAGATTAGAGTTTTATTAAAAATATTTGTGTCCCCCCCACTTCTGAAATCAAAATTACGTCCATGACTATAATAACCAGATCCTGAAATGTAGATGTGACTTGAGGGTTTTCTGAAAAAAGAGCCCTAACGTTTACATTTAACTGATTTTGATTCATAGTTTTTATATTCACAATGATGAACATATATACATATATATGTATATATATATATATATATATATACAGGGAGGGGGTTGACATTGATGAACATATATACATATATGTATATATATACATATACACACATATATATATATATATATACACACATATATACATATACACATATATGTACATATATATATACCAACCTGCTCAATGAGGCGTCTACGTATATATGTCTATGTGGGGGCAGTAATGCGCCTTTGCTACGTCTAGCCTGCCAGAACCTAAAGAAGGAGAAGGATAAGAAGAAGAGGAGGAGAAGGAGAGGAAGCAGCAAGCAGCCAGAATGACGTCGGAAAGCACCGGTATTACCATTGAAGATGCCCCCGCCACTTTCAAATCGTTTGTTTGGCAGCATTTTGGGTACCCGGCGGAAATGAGAAATGGCAGTAGAGTGACTGATAAGACACGGACAATATGCACGCATTGTATGAAAATAATGCCGTACACCGCGGCCAATACGAGCACGAGAGACATATGTGTTTTCATCGCAGCAGATATGAGGCTATTTTCTGTGGTAGAAAATCAAGGATTTCGGCGACTCCTCCACACACTGGAACCAAAGTACACCATCCCATCACGCACGCATTTTACCCGCACAGTGATCCCGGACCTCTATGGAGAGTCCAAGTGCAAGGTTGTACAGGTCCTGAAAGACGCAGAAAGCATCGCCATAACAGACGGTTGGACATCGAGAGGTACGCAAAGCTACATCACAATTACAGCCCACACAATCAACAATGACTGGGGACTTATAAATGTTAGTTTTAGTTTCAATTTGTGGAAGAAGATTATTAAAAGCTTATCCTTACATCATGTATGTAGAGAGTTATAATAAAACATTTCCAAATGCATGTGCAACTTGGTTGTTCCAGTCATATATTTTGTCTGTAGTTTTCTTAAAATCTGGTCTCGTTCTCGTGAGCTGAGTGTATCTTCACACCCCAAGTATGCATATATACGTATGAATACATATACATATATGTACACGCGCATAGACACACGTATACATGTGCCTATATATACACATGTCTATTATAATGTACACTTATAATAGTTAGTATAATAATAACACATTATACAATTTTGTTAAAAAAGTAAACATAAATGCTAAATATATGCTCAATTCCCTTGTAAGTCGCTTTGGATAAAAGCGTCTGCTAAATGACATGTAATGTAACGTGTATATATATATATACACACACTGTATATATAGTGTATGTATATACAGTAGATAGATAATTAAGGCATATTTTGGTGGTGGAATATTAAATGCCCAAAATGTATACATAAATCATAACACCTTAAAGGAAATAATGAAATAACACTTTAAACGGCTGTTAAGTAAAAACAAACATTTGTTTCCTCTGGAAGAAAAAAAAACAGCCAAAGAATCAAAGTGAAACTTACCAGATCTGTGTGTGTGTGGGTGTGCTCATGACAGGAGGGTGAGCTGTCGCTTCTTTATACACACTCGCTGAGATGGGTGTGGCTTCAGGGAGGGGGCGGGATTAGGATAAACAGACTATCTGTGATGAAGAAACACAGTAAAACCGAGTTACATATAAATAGATAAATGTCAGCACCTGTACATCATTATTATGTTTGAACTTTTCATATCTCACTGCACACGCATTCTTTT
The DNA here is from genome assembly GCF_958295425.1 of Solea solea. Taxonomy (NCBI): domain Eukaryota; kingdom Metazoa; phylum Chordata; class Actinopteri; order Pleuronectiformes; family Soleidae; genus Solea; species Solea solea. Next base: position 22,316,119 of record NC_081134.1, read on the forward strand.
CTTTGTCCTGATTCTTATTTTGTTCATGTTTTACCACAGTTTATTATTTAAAACAGTGTTTACCAAACTTTTACCAAACTTCACAAAATGTTGTTAAAATTCTTGAAGTTTTTGGGGACCAAAAAAGAAACAACTTTTTTGTGTGTATCTGCGTCATTACCTCATTTATGAAACGTACAAGTTCCAGAACAAACAGTTCAGCCACTGCTGAGAAAATAGGGTTTTATTGTTTTCCTGGGCTCTGCAAAGCGGAAAGACTTAGACTTAGACTTCTTTTTATTGTCATTGCACAGAGAACATAGCAGTGAAAACTGGCTATGTTTAAAACTGAAATTCCGTTGCTTGGCAACCGGATAAAAACCAACAACACAGCATTGAATTTTGAGGTAGCTTACTGTATACTATGACTTAAGAAAAAAAAAAAAAGTGTGTATGTATATAAATATATATAAAAGTAGGGCAAAAAAACAGGAAAGAAATCTGTAAGCAATCTGGTTAAAGTCCCCAGCAACAATGAAAACGCCCTCAGGGTGTGTGGTTTGCATGTCACTGATGGCACTGTAGAGGCTACTTAGCGCTTGTTTGGTGTTAGCGCTGGGTGGAATGTACACAGCAACAATGGTGACGGTGGTGAATTCCCTGTGCAGATAGAAGGGTCTGCATCTCACAATCACAAACTCAATGTCCACAGAGCAATGACTGGAGACCAGGGTAGCGTTGTTACACCAGCTGTTATTAGTGTAGATGCAAATGCCACCCTCTCGGGTTTTACCTGTGAGAACGTGGCTCCTGTCGGCTCTGAATGTTGTTAGCCCGTCCAGGCTAATGGCTGCTTCAGGGACAGATGAGTTTAGCCACGTCTCAGTGAAAATGAGGATGCAGCAGTTTCTTGTTTCCCTTTTGGTGGTTAAGTCCAGCTTCAGGTAGTCCAGTTGGCTTTTAAGGGAGCGTACGTTGACGAGCAGGAAGGAGGGAAGCGGCGATCGGAATGGGTTAGCTTTTAGCTTAGCTGTAAGTCCGCCGCGACAACCGCGCTTCTGTTTCCTCCCGCTGTTTCCTCCGGTGTCTCCGTAGGCGGACTGTGCTGGTGGGAGACTCCGCTGCTTTGTAGGCCGCTGGGTCCGACTGGTGTAGCAGACCAAGGCTTTGTAATGTGATCTGGGTTTCTAAAATTACATAGTCGGAAAGACTGAATTTGCGAAAACTAAGCATAACCTGATGGTCATACACCGTTTTTGCTCTGTTCCGCTGAGAAAGGCACTTCCGTTTGCTGATGATGTCATCAGGAATCCTCACCACCGTAGCTCCTCCTGGTGCGGGCACTACTCCGGGCACATCCGGTTGCGTACATTCAACCGCAGAGGAAGAAGAACTACTCTCGTTGTAGCTGCTGAGATGCAAAGCAACCATCGTGCCAGAGGGGGAGCTGTGTATCTGAGAGCTGACGTGCTAATTACATCACTTCCAGGTACCTGGCCAATCACAGGACAGTGGGAAAGCTCTCGTTGGCTGGCCAATCACAACACAGTCCGTGTTCTGGGGGTGTGATTTTGGTCTGAAACAGTGCGGCTGACGAGAGCATCAGTGAGGAGATATTTCTATCGGCTCGTTTGCAGCGACGAGGAGGTTTTTGACCATGAAAACAAGTTAATATATGTAAGTAGACCTCCATAACTAACATATATGTGACCATGAAAACAAGTTAATATATGTAAGTAAATGTAAATGTAAATGTTAATATATGTAAGTAGACCTCCATAACTAACATATATATATATTGTTGAAAACAAGTTAATATATGTAAGTAGACCTCCATAACTCACATATATATTAACCATAAAAAGTTAATATATGTAAGTAGACCTCCATAACTAACATATATGTGACCATGAAGACAAGTTAATATATGTAAGTAGACCTCCATAACTAACATATACGTGACCATGAAAACAAGTTAATATATGTAAGTAGACCTCCATAACTAACATATACGTGACCATGAAAACAAGTTAATATAAGTAAGTAGACCTCCATAACTAACATATACGTGACCATGAAGACAAGTTAATATATGTAAGTAGACCTCCATAACTAACATATACGTGACCATGAAAACAAGTTAATATATGTAAGTAGACCTCCATAACTAACATATACGTGACCATGAAAACAAGTTAATATAAGTAAGTAGACCTCCATAACTAACATATACGTGACCATGAAGACAAGTTAATATATGTAAGTAGACCTCCATAACTAACATATACGTGACCATGAAGACAAGTTAATATATGTAAGTAGACCTCCATAACTAACATATATGTGACCATGAAAACAAGTTAATATATGTAAGTAGACCTCCATAACTAACATATATGTGACCATGAAAACAAGTTAATATATGTAAGTAGACCTCCATAACTAACATATACGTGACCATGAAGACAAGTTAATATATGTAAGTAGACCTCCATAACTAACATATATGTGACCATGAAAACAAGTTAATATATGTAAGTAGACCTCCATAACTAACATATACGTGACCATGAAAACAAGTTAATATATGTAAGTAGACCTCCATAACTAACATATATGTGCGATACGAGCATTCAATGTCACCTTTAGTACACAGCAGGTAAATACTTTGTAGATGTGGTTTGTCGTCGCGTCCATTTTCGCTGTTTCTTCAGGACATGAGAGGTGACCTTTGACCCAGAGATCACGAAAAAAAAAGAAATCAGCCCATTTCCCAGAAACAGTTTCTCTGCAAAAGTGAAAGTAAAAACACACATACCAGCACACACACACACACACACACACACCTCCCACTCTTTCTCTGTCGGTCACATGATTTCTGTGAAATCAGGCAGCTTCCTCTTTGCTCCGCCTCCTGTGATGAATAAACATGAGGAGGGTTTTTCTCAACGAGAGACGATGATGTATAAAGAGAAAAAGTTTGTGCATCAGAGGATCACACACACACACACACACACTCTCTGTGTCTCTGCTCCTGTGGGTAAGTCTCTTCACACACACACTCTCACACTGACTCTCTCACACACACACTCTGTGTATCTGCTCCTGTGCGTAAGTCTTTTCACACACAAAATGTTTTTTTTTTATTAATGACTGCATTTTTATTTCTTTAACATTTTGATATTCATTGTTTTTTACTGTTGACATGTGTTCATGTTTTATTTAAAGTGTTAGTTTCTCATTATTATATTATTATTATAATTTTATTATTATAATCATCATTGCTGTTGTATATACTAAGTTAAATATAATCAAACACACATTATATAACATTAAGATGAATAATAAACAAATAATTTATTATAATGCTAATATGCTAAACTATGATGTTACAGATTAGCATGTTAGCAGGTCTAGTCATTTCCATCCAACTGAGTATAATGTTAGCATGCTAACATTCTAAACTATGATGATACAGATTAGCATGTTAGCAGGTCTAGTCATTTCCATCCAACTGAGTATAATGTTAGCATGCTAACATTCTAAACTATGATGTTACAGATTAGCATGTTAGCAGGTCTAGTCATTTCCATCCAACTCAGTATAATGTTAGCATGCTAACATTCTAAATTATGATGTTACAGATTAGCATGTTAGCAGGTATAGTCATTTCCATCCAACTCAGTATAATGTTAGTATGCTAATCTATGATGTTAGAGATTAGCATGTTACCAGGTCTAGTAATTTCCATCCATCTCAGTATAATGTTAGCATGCTAACATGCTAAACTATGATGTAAACATTAGCATTTTTGCAGGTCTAGTCATTTCCATCCAACTCAGTATAATGTTAGCATGCTAACATGCAAACTATGATGTTACAGATTAGCAGGTCAAGTCATTTCCATCCAACTCAGTATGTTAGCATGCTAACATATTAAACTATGGCTGTTTCTCAATACTCAAGTAAGCAAGTATGTACTTTTCTTACTTGGGAAGTATATACTTGCTGGGAGTACACTGGGAGTATACACTTGCCAAGTACGGGAGTACACAAGTATGTGGCTGTTTTTCAATACTCAAGTATGCAAGTATGTATGTATTGTTCTGCTGTTTGAATGGTGGCTGGCGCCAAGTGCTGCAGCCTCATTACCGCCACCTACAGTGTTGATAAATGAACATATGAAATACTTTTAATAAATGCATTTATATGTTGTTATAATTTTCTCATTTTAAATATTTAACTGAGCCAGCGGATCATTTCGTCAGGACAGGCCGAGGTAACGCTGCTCTGTGCCGGGCACAGTGAGCGCCGAGCGTCCGCAGAGGCGGAGCTGATCACCTCCGACAAACGTCGCTGCCAAACTATAAATACGTCATATCTTCATACATAAACCACATGTTTGAATTCTAAATTACTAATTTCTCGCCTCAAATTATGTTAAAACTTTGTTCCGGGACACAGAAAAATATTTATTTCAGATTTCTATTTCTATTATCTGCTGCTATGCTAATGTATTCTGGGATACATTGCCATCCCAAGTACGTTTAAGTCACCTCTGATGCATACTTGGTAAAAATGGGGGGAGCGAGAACACTTCCGGGTTTGAGAACCGTCCTCGCTGTTCGCTTACTTGAGAATTGGAACAGCACTTGAACTGAGGCTGATGACATTTCACAAGTACGGGAGTACGCAAGTACGCACAAGTATGGATATTGAGAAACGGCCTCAGATGAAACATTAGCATGTTAGCAGGTGTAGTCATTTCCATCAAACTTAGTTTGTTTGCATGCTAAACTATGATGTTACAGATCAGCATATTAGGAGGTCTAGTCATGTCCATCCAACTTAGTTTGTTTGCATGCTAACATGTTAAACTTTGATGATAAATATTAGCATGTTAGCAAGTCTAGTCATTTCCATCAGATTTGGTTGCTAATCATAAGTTATGATGCTAAGGTTAGTATGTTAGCAGGTCTAGTCATTCCCATCACATTCAGTGTATTATTAGCATGCTTACATGCTAAACTATGATGTAAACATTAGCATGTTACCAGATCTAGCCATTCCCATTCAAGTCAATATAATGTTAGCATGCTAACATGCAAACTATGATGTAAACATTACATTACATGTCATTTAGCAGACGCTTTTGTCAAAAGCGACTTACGATAAGTGCATTTTAACATTTGGGTACAAGCAGGAGCTAGAAGTAAGTAAGTGCTTTAAGTAGCCAAACTATAAAGTTCTAGTCATAAGTGCGATGTATAAGTAAGTGATGTTTTTTTTTTCCGTCGTCATCGCCTTAGTCGAGGTAGAGTCGAAAGAGATGTGTTTTTAGTTGGCGGTTGAAGATGTGTAGGCTTTCTGCTGTCCGGATGTCGATGGGGACCTCGTTCCACCATTTGGGAGTTAAGACAGCGAACAGTCGTGAGTTCAACGAATACCTCTGCGATCCTCTCAGTGAGGGGGTGGCAAGCCGGTTTGCCGATGCAGAGCAGAGTGGGCAGGCTGGGGTGTAGGTTTTGATCATGTCCTGGATGTAGGCTGGACCGGATCCATTTGTATCATGGAACTCAAGCGCTAGAGTCTTGAAGCGGATGCGAGCAGCTACTGGAAGCCAGTGAAAGGAGCGGAGACAAGCAGAGATCCGTTCTGTTACGTTTGTTTCAGAGCGGGGGAAAGAGAGAATAAGTTGGGTGTCGTCGGCATAGCTGTGATAGGAAAAACCATGAGAGTGAATGACAGATCCAAGAGAGTTGGTGTACAGAGAGAAGAGGAGAGGGCCCAGGACAGAACCCTGAGGGACCCCAGTAGTTAGAGGACAAGGTTCCGACACAGATCCTCTTCAGGTTACTCTGTATGTTTGGTCTTGAAGATAGGATGAGAGTAGGGTAAGTGTAGAAGTAAGGATCTGGTGGTTAACTGTGTCAAACACTGCAGAAAAGAGGATGAGGATGAGCACAGAGGAGAGAGAGGCAGCCCTGGCAGTGTGGAGTTGCTCAGTGACAGCAAGAAGTGCAGTTTCGGTCGAGTGACCTGCCTTAAAACCAGACTGATAAGGATTGAGAAGGTTGTTCCGGTGAAGGTAGGATTTTTTGAAGTAGTTGACAAAGTGAATTGGTTGAAGGTAGGAGGGGGAGTGGGGGGGTCAAGGAGGTTAGAGAAGATCGAGAAAAGTTTTTTGGGAGAGAAAAAGTAAAAGTAAAAGAAGTAAATAACAAGACAAGACAAAACCTTCACCTTAACTAAACAGAGTCAAAAGTCAAAGAACCCAGGAACAAAAGGGACAAAATTAAATAAATAAATACACCATTAAATCATTAATTAAATGTGTAATTAATTAAATGTGTCTTTAAATAATTAATTAATTAATTAATTAATTAAATGTTTTATTAAATAATTAATTAAATGTTTTATTAAAAAATGTAATGTGTCTTTAATTATTTAAATGTGTCATTAAATACATTTAATTAATTAAAGACACATTTAATTAATTAATGACACATATAATTATTTTATGGTCCGTGTTGGAGTGGATCATTAATTTATTTTATCTGTCAAACTCGCCCATCAAAGTCAGAGGGCGGAGCTAACGCTGATCGAGTCTGATTCATTGCTTTGGTCTGAAATGGCATGGCTGCCATGTATCACAGCATAGCAGCAGAGAAAAGAAATATAAACCTGAAATAAATATTTTTCTGAGTCCCCGAGCGCAGTTTTAAATCATTTGAAATTAGTCATTTAGAATTCAAAAATGTGGTTTGTGTATTAAGATATGATTTATTATATATAGTTGGGCAGCAACGGTATCGGAGGTGATCAGCTTCGCCTCAGCGGACGCTCGGTGATTAGTGTCCGACGGAGAGCAGCGTTACCTCGGCCTGTCCTGATGAAGTGTCTGAGCCAGCAGATCACAGCAGTGTCCGCTGAGGCGAAGTTGATCACCTCATAGGCGCCGATCCCGTGGGTGCTCTGGTGCTCGAGTTTGTATAGCCGGTTCAGTGTCACAGCACCGTAGACAGCGCTATTTGTGTGTGTGTGTACAGGTGCAGCACAATCGATAGACAGAGATCGTGTTACTCATTTTAATCTTGTAAATAAAACTTTTGGCCCAAATTAAATTTTCCTTCTATTGACGTAAACAACGTGAAGTGAAGAGAGAGAGACGAGTGGCGGCTCCTTCCCGACCCAGGACCTTCTCTCTCCCTCTGCCCCGCCGGAGTAGAACAGCACCCTCTCGGGTCCCAAGTCCATCAAAATAGGCTATATAGCATGAACTAGAAAACAAAGAAATTCTTTGTAAAAATCAGATGTTCAGAAGCAGTGAGCACGCCACCCCTATATAGTCAGAATTATATGATATTTATATGATGGTATTTATATAATTTGGGCACCCACAGGCAAAAATCTGAGCCTATGCCTCCGATACTATCGCTGCCAAACTATATTAATACACAAACCACATTTTTTTATTCTAAATTTCTCGCCTCAAATGATCTTAAAACTGCGCTCGGGGACTCAGAAAAATATTTATTTCAGGTTTATATTACATTTCTCTGCTGCTATGCTGTGATACATGGCAGCCATGCCATTTCAGACCAAAGCAATGAATCAGACTCGATCAGCGTTAGCTCCGCCCTCTGACTTTGATGGGCGAGTTTGACAGATAAAATACATTAATGATCCACTGTAACACGGACCATGAAATCATTAAATGTGTCATTAATGAATTAAATGTGTCTTTAATTAAATGTATTTAATGACACATTTAATTATTTAATGACACATTTAATTATTCAATGACACATTTAATGAATGATTTAATGGTGTATTTATTTATTTAATTTTGTCCTTTTTGGTCCCACATAGTCCTGTGAGATACACAGAAAGTCCAAATGCACACATTAGCATGTTAGCAGGTCAAAGCCTGGTGGGCTTTGAAGGAATTGCACATGGGCTGTAGCAGGTCATTATAAACAAGTCTTAACAAGTCTTGTTTTTTTTTTACTACTGAAACTGAAACCTGAAATAGAAACAAACAAGCTTACATTTGTATTTCAGCGGCTGAAAAAACAAGTGACTCACAGTCAGGACAAAGAGGCGGAGCCTGAAGACAGCACAGAGGCGGAGCCTGAAGACAGCACAGCGATGGAGGTGGCAGCGCTCGGTCGGCCGTTTAGTCTGGGGATGCTTTACGACTGTCGCAAGGATATCCTCGTCCCAGGTTAGAATTCACGTATTAAACAGTGACACAATCCCGATGTTTTGTCAGGTCGAACAGAGGACATCACTTAATATTAATATGAAAATAAATGTTTTCATTGATATATTAATGACATATATATTAATAACTAAATTGCAGATTTTTTGGTAAAAAGAGAACGATGCATTTTTATGTTTGTTGTTTTTTTCTGTATTTTTACATTTAAGAATGCCGAGTCTGCATTTCCGACTGATTTGTTTCTTTTATATTCGCCTTTTATCTACAATTATTATATGATATTATATAAATAATATTATTATTATAACCATTATTACATTTTTGGGGTATTTTTCCCTGTATATTTCTACGTTTATTTAAATGTCTCCTCATTCATTCGACATCTTCATACGTATACGTCTGTATTTCTACATTTAGTCTGTTTCAACATCAATCTATTGATTTCTAGAAAGACCATCTTAGGTCAAAAAAGATGATTTAAATGTTTATATATAAAAACATGTTTTTTAGTTGTTACATTAAATGTTCTGTGTATATATATATATATATATATACATATATATATACATATATAAAATATATATATATACTACTGTACACACACACATACACACTGCATGTTAAAGTGATCTTAATTTATCCAAAAGTTATACTTACATTTTTATACATGAATACATAATTGTAGAAAGGTGTATATAAAATATTATGATTCAGATATGACAGTAATGTTTGTTTTTTATTATTTAGGGTTAACCACTTAAAAAATGCTTTGGAAGAACATCATTTACAATTACAATAATTTGGTCATTTCATTTTAGACTTAAGGTAAAGGTCAGATATGAGTTTTTTTGCTGCTTATTTTCTTTCATACAGTGAAAGACTGTTTGGAATGATGCGTCTCTGTTGTCTCGGCAGGAAAGACACTGTGGAACATCAGCGACCTGGAAAAAGACACACGAGCCAGAGAAAAACCCAGCAGTGAATTTGAGATTGTTGCATCTGAATCGATCGAGGACAAATCTTCATCTCTGAAGGTTGAAGCTTCTCTGAAGGCCAGTTTCTTGGGTGGACTGGTAGAAGTGAACGGATCGGCCAAATACCTGAATGATCAGAGGACGTCCAAAAAGCAGGCCAGGGTCACTCTGAAGTATGAAACCACCACAAAGTTCGAGGAACTGTCGATGAGTCATCTCAGTAGAGACAACGTGAAGTTCCCGTACGTGTTTGATGAAGGCATAGCCACACATGTGGTCACAGCTATTCTCTATGGAGCACAAGCCTTCTTTGTGTTTGACCGCGAGGTGTCGGAAAAGGAAGATCATCAAGACATCCAGGGGAACCTGAAAGTAATGATCAAGAGGATCCCATGCCTTGCTATCGAGGGCGAAGGTTCTCTAAAAATGGAAGATAAAGACAAGGCCCATGTTGACAAATTCTCCTGTAAATTTTACGGAGACTTTTCTCTCCGTAACAATCCTGTGTCTTTCCAGGATGCTGTTCACGTCTACCAAAGCCTGCCGACATTGCTGGGACCCAACAGAGAAAACGTCGTACCAGTGAAGGTCTGGTTGTTGCCTCTGACAAATTTAGATTCTAATGCTGCAAAGATTGTCCGTCAGATAAGTGTAGGGTTAGTTCAGGAAGCACAGAGTGTCCTGGAGGACTTCAGCGAGATTGAAATGAAGTGCAACGATGCTATGAGGACAACAACCGCACAGCAGTTCCCACAGATTGGCAAAAAACTTAGAAGTTTTAAAGAAATGTGCACAGTGTTCAAGCTGGATTTCCAGCGAACCCTATCAGAGAAACTTCCATCAATACGAGGGGGAGGGGAAGAGGAGTCGGCGCTCACAGAGGTTCTGATGAAGAGACAATCTTCTCCGTTCAACAGCAAAAACCTGGATGAGTGGATGAACTGCAAAGAGAGGGAAATCAGCATTTTAAAATCTTTTACCAACATTTTGAAAAACACAGAGATCGTTTCATCTCAGAGCAAACTTCATGAGGCAATTCTCAGTGCAGAAAACACGGTGTGTTTAGTTTTCACCTCTCTGGAAAGTGTTGAACCTTATCTCTCAGCTTTGTCAAACTACAACCAAAAAAACACCAAACTCAACGACCTCCAAGATCCACTTACCTATGATGTGGAGAAGGAGCAATGGTACCTTTCAGACGGAGTCTTAGATACAATGAGGAAGAAAGTAACGCTTGTCAGTGACTTTGCTGAAGCCAACAAGGAGAACAAGAACATTAAGTTCCTGACAGTGGGTTTGACAAATAAGAACCTGAAAGGTTCCAGCATCTACCTTTATAAAGATGGTTCTCCTGAAGACAAGAACTTTCAACCACCTTCAAAACCTGAAACTGTGAGAGTGAGTGACATAAACCACAACAGTGTGACGCTGAAGATCTCTCCACCCAGATTTGGAGCAGAGAACATCACCTCCTACTCTGTTGATTGTTGTGTCAGTGGAGAGGATGGATGGAAACAAAAGATGGCACCAAAGGCTGAGGAGGTCACAGTGAGCAATCTGAGTCCCAACACCGAGTATGTGCTCAGATGCAGAGCAGTCACCTCAGTAGGTATCGGGCCGGTCAGTGAGGTCACTGGTTCTGTTAAGACGTTGCCCTGCAGTCCACCTGGAAAACCTCAAGTTGATCCAAACTCCAGTGAGATATTAGTGAGCTGGCAGAAACCTGCAGAGCTCGGACAAGACATGCAGGTTCTGAGCTACATCGTAGAATACGCCAAAAAAGAAGATCTCCAGTGGAACCACACGTGGTCAGGAGCTGAGAAGGCAATCATTTCAGGGCTTCAGTCCGAGACAGAGTACGTTGTCAGGGTCATATGTGACTGTGGTGGAGATGGCAAAAGCAAAGAAAGCATCCCTGTTAATGTCCGCACAACAATGCGCAAATTTGATCGCCTCGCGGAATACCTCAAACACAAAAGCAAGATATTGGAGTCCAACTCTCCCTCTCTTTACAAACTGCCACTGACAGAGGAAGACATGGACATAGAGGGATGCCGAAGATTTAACTTTGGCAAAGAAACCATGAGGCAGAATCGTACCATCATGCTCCTGGGAGCGACCGGATCAGGAAAATCCACACTCATCAATGGAATCATCAACTACATTGTTGGTGTAGAGTGGAAGGATGATTTCAGATTTAAATTGGTTGTCGAGGATCAGTCCAGATCACAGGCTGAAAGTCAGACCTCGGAAGTCTCAGTCTACAAAGTGAACTATCAAGAGGGTTTTAAGATCCCGTATTCTCTGACCATGGTGGACACTCCAGGTTTTGGAGACACAAGAGGAATAGGACGAGATAAGGACATAACAGAACAAGTCAGGAAGCTCTTCACCTCGGCAGAGGGAGTCAAAGAGATCGACGCCGTGTGTTTCGTTACTCAGGCCTCTCTTGCAAGACTGACGGCAACACAGCGCTACGTGTTCGATTCCGTGCTCTCCATTTTTGGCAAAGATGTGGCAGAGAACATTGAGATGCTGGTGACTTTCGCAGATGGAAAGCAGCCGCCAGTTCTAGAAGCAATCAACATCTCTGGACTGCCCTGTCCCAAAAATGACTTGGGGCTTCCAGTTCACTTCAAGTTCAACAACTCTGCACTGTTTGCAGACAACAGGTGCCTCAGAGGCGAGACCTGTGATGAAGACTCGGACGATGACGATGACAACTTTGACGAAATGTTTTGGAAAATGGGAGCCAAAAGTATGGAACGGTTCTTTACTGCTTTGGGCAAAATAACAACCAGAAGCTTGCAAATGACCCAAGAGGTTCTGAAAGAGCGAAAGCGGCTGGAAACAGCGGTTGAAGGTTTACAGCCGCAAGTGAAAGCTGGACTAGCAAAACTCGAGCAAATCAGGACAACAAAAGAAAAGATCAAAGACCAGGAAACAACCATGAGCTCAAATGAAAATTTTCAGATTGAGGTGGAAATTATCAAACCAGTCAAAGAAGAACTGACCAAGAGCGGAGAGTTCATCACAAACTGTCAGAAGTGTTCAATAACATGTCACTACCCATGTGGCATAGCAGAGGATTCTAAAAAAGATCGCTGTACGGCGATGGATCAGACCGGGATGTGCATGGTCTGCCCCGGAAAATGCATTTGGAGTGTTCACTTCAACCAGAGGTACAGGTGGGAGTACGTTAAAGTGACGGAGAAGAAGACACTGAAGGAGATCAAAGAGAAGTACGAGCAAGCGTCGCATGAAAAGATAACCACTCAGAAACTGATCGAGAGGCAAGAGGAAGAGATCGTCGGCCTCCAAGACATGATTATAGCTCTCGTTGAACAGTCGGCTTCCTCCATAAATCGTCTTCAAGAGATTGCACTGAAGCCCAACCCCCTGACCATCCCGGAGTACATCGACATGCTGATAGATGGAGAAATGACCGAGGCCAAGGAAGGTTACCAGGCTCGAGTCCACTCTCTGGAGTCCATGAGGGAAAGGGCAGAGATCATCTCCAAGGTGGCCAGAGGAGAGCAGCTGAACAAAAGCGATGAGCAGTTGTCTCAGGATCGGCAACAGAGGAAAGAAAAGGTCGGTTTCTTTAAGAAAATGGGAAACTATTTGGGATTTTCTTAGGAAAAATCTTCACAAGCAGCTGCTACAGTGATGATCAGTACCATTTGAAATACTGCTGACTCATGCTAACATTTAGATTTATTATTAGATGTGTGTCAATAATCTCTAAACACTTTTTTTTTTAAGCCACAAACGCAAATAAAATATCGATTTAATCATTGAAAAGAAATTAAAATACACTTTTGCAATGATAGGAATTTTGTTTGCTACGCCTCTTGCCTTTGCGGAAATGTCTCCGATACTGCCGAAAATGTGGGCATCGGTATCGGCGAGGACTGTAGTCCATGCACCGATTCCGCAAGTTGCAATTCCAATGTATTAGAGCTCCGTTAGCTCTGACATGGTTCTTCTTCGCCGCTCTTGAAACAGCTGCACTGTGCTGTTTTAGAGGCGTGAAGAAGAACTGATCACCTGACACCTGTAGACAAGGAGCTAACGTTAGCTCATCATGTCGGCGGTTTGGCAGTATTAACCAGTTAGCTCCGTTAGCGTTGTTAGCTGCGCTAGCTCCGTTAGCGTGCCTACAGTCAAACTGGAGCGGACGTTTATTAAACGTAAAGAGCAGCACTACAGCTAACCAGCGTACCTGTGTCCTGGGTATGTATGTCTCTGTTTTTAAAGTTTAGCGTTACTTCAGAGACTCATTTTAACAATCTGGAGTCATGTAAAAATGATGTCACGCGTGTCCTTTCCCGGTCAGTCGTCATGGAAACATGAAGCTCTGCCAGTGCTGCGGTGTTTGGACCAGAGTCAAAACAAACGTACAAGCTGAAAAACGAAATATCATATCACTGGTAAAAATAAATGGTTTCCATTTGCTGTTTTCGTTCATGTTTTACAGAGGGTTTAACCTGAGCCAAACCTTACCACCATTGATATTCATATCACAGTCATGCAGGCGTAGTATGATATATTTTCTTTTATAACACACTGGTATCGGTATCGGTACTCTGTATCGGCCGATACCCACAGCACAAGTATCAGAATCGGTATCGGGAGGGAAAAAATGGTATCGGAACATCTCTAGACGAGGTCCAGTCCATCAATCAGCAGGCAGCTTCCTAAGCCCCGCCCACAGTCAGAATCACAAACAGAAAAGCCCGGCACAAAGAAAGAGTGAGGGAGTGCAAATGCTTTATCCTGTTTGCAATATCATTCTGATAATTTGAGCAGAAAAATTAGGAAGTTTAATGATTGATGAAGTCATTTTTTTTTTTTTATTCTACCACTACATGCTAACACTAGCATTGTTCTGTTAGCATTGCAGGAAAATCCCAAACTTCTTGGGTTTGGTTTGTAATTTTGTCATCTTTCTTTTTTTTTTTTTTTTAAATGATAGAAAATCCACACGTTTGTGAAGTTTGAGAAAATATCCTGTTTGTTTTTATTAATTTTTTGTCTCAACATTTGAATAAGTCTTAAAATCTTGATGTCATAAATAAATTCACTCCACTTTTTCTTTCTTTTTGTGAGATTTAAATAAAACACTCACATGGACGGATCCATATTATTACTATAATCAATTTTTTTAATTAATAACATTACATTAAAAAAGGATGTTCATGTTCTATAACTTTAAATTGTTTTGACTTTAACTAAAAGTATTTTACTATATTCTTATTGAAGTTACAGATTAAATTAAATCAAATAGGACTTTAAATAATAAAACCACAAAGAAAAAGGAAACAATAAGTATTTATTCTTTCTTAAAATGCACATTTTGTTATTTAATTTTGTAATATTCCTTCAAATTAAAATACACCTTTTATTTAATTGAGTTATTCTTTGAAAAATAAAATGCACCTTTAATGTTGTTAAATTTTGTGATTATTCTTTCAAAATAAAATACACATGTTTATGTTAGCAGTAATTTTTGACTATTATTTCAAAATGAAATACCCATTTGTTAGCTTTAATTATTGAATTATTCTTTCAAAATAAAATAGTCATACGAAAAATAAACGTCAAGTGTGAGTGGAGAGAAAAAGAGCAGCAGCTTTATTTTCATGGAGTTCATGTATTCAGGAATGTTGTGAAGGACAGACAACAGAAGACGGCCGACAGAAGCCAAACATTCAGAGAAACAAAATTAAAAAAGTAAAATCAATAACTTGAAAAAAAACACATTTGCGTTGAAGTTTTTCTTAAGAATTTGTTTCTGTAAAAAACAACATAGAAATCACAACAGCATGATGAAACATTTATCGCAATATTTTCTCTTTTTTCCCTGATAAACATGTAACAGATTTGACCTTTTTTTGTTGTTGCATCTAAAGTGTAAATGTTTCCATGACAACAGTTTCAACTCACGGCAATGAAGTCACACAACATGTTTAAAGCTGCAGTCAGTGATTTTCCTCCATTTTTACCGATCGGCTGTTCACTCTGCGACAAGTCTGTTATTCAAAGTTCTTACGCAAAAGTTAATGTCTCGAGTGTTGGAACATCCGAGGCAATATCGGTAGGTAGTTAGCTTAGCATTAGACACACGGTTTACGCAACAAGATTACATAAAACAAGAACGAAAAAAAGAGTGGATGGATGCTAGCTTAATAAAGCGTCTTAATAAAGTTACGATAAAGTTACGACATTCTTTTAAGGTACAGTTATTGATGTGTTAGGAAGAAGAGGGTGGGGCAGGAAGTGAAACTACCTGGAAACATTGGAAAACATGCGTTACTATCGCATTTTTTTACTATGAAGGTAGTTAGCTTAGCATTAGTTTACTTGAGTAACGCAAATTAACACAAAGATCCAGTTACATTTACATCAAGATAAATGTACGATGTTCACTTCACAATATTCCACCTTGGGCAGAATTTTTTTTTTTTTTTTTTTGTTTAAGTTAGTTAGCTTAGCATTAGGCACGCAAGTGCACGTCGTGTTCACATCGGTAACATTAGGGGATGTGAAGAAGCTAAATTCACAAGGTTTTAAATTCTTTAAAAATTTTGCGTGAATTTCGTAAAAGCCACTTGAGGCGGAAATTCGAAACAAGAGAAACGCGGCAGTGACAGACATGATGAGATCACTGACTTCAGCTTTAATGAGACAAATGACAATTAATAAAATATTTAGCGCAGAGTCTTGACGTGATCTGATTAACACTTTTTTCTTTAACAGAATATGCCCCGCCCACACACAAAACCCCAAACATGTATAATAATAAGGTACATGTAACATACAGAGAGGGGCCCATGTCCGCGTGAACTTTGACCTAAACGTGACATGAAACTGTTGACAAAGCATTAGTTAGCGCTGAGCTGCCGACTCAAGAAAAAAGCAATACTTGCGGAGCTTTAAAGGAATAGTTTGCAAATTATGTGGGGGGTTTTATGAGATCCTGACACAGAAACAAAGGAAAAGACGTAAAATCTATGTCAGTCTACGATATCTTACCATTCAATCTCCCACACCAAATCTCATAGAGAAAATCAGTGTACAATCTTAGCTCACAGGGACACAGGAGCTGCTGGTCCTCTGCTGCCTCGTGTGGTCACTTTCTGTCACTGAAGTCAATCTGAAAGCCGAATTGACAAAAGAAGACATTTGAACTTAGTGATGGAGGCAGCAGTGGATCAACAACTCCTGTGTGTGTGTGATGTTAAAATCACTGATTTTCTCGAGACTTTGGTGTGGGAGAGTGAGTGGTTTACAAACTTCAGTTTCCTGTTGGAAAAGTCTGTCTCACAGTGAGATAAAGACGTGATCATGTGACGTAGAAATCGATGACTATGATTAAGTGCCTAAAATCTGTGTTTCCTTGTGTCTCCAGGCATCATATGTTGTGCATTGTCCTTTAAGGCCAAACTAACTTTATAAAAATCTATCTGTAACAAAAAGTGTTAATAAAACTCATAATAATTAACTTTCCCTAACATTTCTCATGTGTTTCACAGTTGCTTCACGTGTGTGTGAATGTCACCGTGTATTTATACACGTTACTAAATCCTTGCAATATCGTGTCTTGTAAACGTCTTTGATCAAGGTAGAATTTTAAAAACTGAAGGGATTGATGCAATCTTTTTGAAATGTATGAGAATTACATCACTGGAGTTATAATCCTAAACAGAGGATAATGAGAGAAAAGTACAGATACTTTTAGCTTTGACATAAATCTGGAAAATAAAATATTACAAACTGAATTTCTAGGATTCTAAGACCTAAACTGTGTTTGATTTTTATATCATTTAATTACGATCAAGGAAAACGCACCATTCGATGAGTGACAGGAGCATGGATCGGGTTTCAGAATCTGTCGTACACGACGCTGAACATAATTGGGTAATCCTTAATCTTTTCACACGCCTACCACGACTTAACTTCAAGTTTGGGGGAAAAAAACAAGTGACCTAAAGAAAAACACGCCAAACTCCGCCCCTGCCCCTCCCCCTCAGTATCCCAGGTCCAGCTGGATTTTGTGCTCAAAGATGGCAATGAGCAGCATGATGCAGAAGCCCAGCAGGATGCCGGCATTCTGCAGCAGGAAGAAGCCGCAGTGACTGAAGCCGTGGTCGCCAGCATCGTTATGTAACATCTCTGGAACCTGGAAACACAAAGACCACAGAGGATTAGGGCCCTGGGAGAAAAGTCTGAATTCTGAGATTACATTCAAAGTCAGAATTTTGAGGGAAAAGAACTCGGAATTCTGAGATTAAAGTACATTTTGAGAAGAGTCGAAATTCTGAGATTAAATTCAAAATCAGAATTCTGAGATTAAAGTCAACATTCTGAGGAAATAGTCAGAACTCTGAGATTAAAGCCAGAAAGTCGAAATCCTTAAATTAAAGCCAGAAATTCGGAATTCTGAGAGAAAAAGCCAGAATTGTGAGATTTAAGTCAAGAAGTCTGGATTCTGAGGAAAAGTCTGAATTCTGAGATTA
This sequence comes from Solea solea, assembly GCF_958295425.1. NCBI lineage: Eukaryota > Metazoa > Chordata > Actinopteri > Pleuronectiformes > Soleidae > Solea > Solea solea. Next base: position 22,333,818 of record NC_081134.1, read on the forward strand.
CTGTAAAATCAGAAAGTTGTAATGCTGAGGAAAAAAGTGTGAATTTTGAGATTAAAGTCAAGAAGTCGAAATTCTGAAAAAAAGTCAAAGTATAGTAATTGGGAGAATTCATGTCATTTTATTTTTTCACTTCAGACTTTTTTTTAATGTGGCACTAATACACTATTAAGGGAATTTTCATGGTTGGGTCTCGTATCTGCAGTTACACAGAACTTCCTGTTTCATGGCGAAGAATGTGAAGACAGTTTAGCCTACAAAATTTCAACTTCTTGTTGAGTAAATGTGCCAAAAATGACTTATTATAATGAAATAAATAAAATACAGTTTTAGTTTTATATTATCTTTCATTTTAGTATTTATTCCTACAAAATAGAAGTGTATATTATCTTTCATTTTAGTAGTTATTTCTACAAAATATGTTTTTATGTCATCTTTCACTTTATTTATTTCTACAAAATAAAACATGAGCAGCCGGCAACACTGTCAAAAACACAGGAAGTGACTTCATGTTCTTCCTCCACAAGTGTGAGCTTTACAGAGTGCAGTGCAGGAACATGGCCACAAGAGGTTAGTGTCACACTCAGAGACTTCACTGTGTTTACCACACAGATGTGTGTGCGTTTCTGCATGTGTGTCTGTGTGTGCCTCTGTGCGTCTGTGTGTGAGTGTGTGTGTCTCTGTCTGTGTATGTGTCTCTGTGTGTGTGCGCGAGTGTGCGTCTATGTTTGTCTGTGTGTGTGTCTGTGTGCCTGCGTGCGTGCGTCATCTGGTCCTGACAGCCGCTTCTCTCAAACACGACAAACTCAAGTAGAATCAGACGTTGGAGACGTTCACCAGCAAGAGCTGAACCAATTAATCACTGAATTAATGTTCAACTCATGTTAGAATCTATTCAATGGTTTGAACGTGGTTTTTTTAATAATAAAAAACAGAACCTTGTTAAAAACTCCCGTAATTTCTGGACTATAAGACGCTGGCTAATTTATGGATTTTCCCGGTTTCACAAACTTCATGCCGTGAAAAAACTGACCACTGTCACATTAGACCAATTGCACAACAAAGTATTTGCAGACACTCGACATCAGTGTAAATCGTACATTTAAGGAGGTGCTCCGTGTTCAGTGTTCAGTGGGAGGCTTGGATGACAAGTGGGGAGAAATCCTTCACTAAAACGGGCTGCATGCAAAGAGCAATTTATGGTCAAGTCTGCCAGTGGATCCTGACAGCGTGGAGCATTGTCAAACAATCCAATATCATCAATAGGTTTGGAAAGGCTGGACTGCTGCGTGTTGAAGAAGAACCGTAGTTACCAAGGCAAGACACAGGCGCCACAAAACAAAATAAATAACGGCCGTCTAACACAGTGCTCAGCTGCAGACACCACGCAACGGTGAGATGACACGACGACTGATTGGCCCAGTGGCCTGTCTGTCAAGAATACCTGGCTCAATGGCCCTATGAGAGGCTACAGACGCCCAGGAGTTGCAAAAATTGCAGATCTACAAGCTTACAACTCGCAAGTTGCAATGTGATGTGATGAGATCTGCTATTTTCACAGTTTTTGATCATTTCAACCTATAATGAAATCTCCCAAATCAGGTCAACATGCAGATTTTTAGTGTCCACAGTCCAATTTGGTTCATGAAGGACATTGATCTAACAACTTGAATGATATATGCTATATATGTATGCTTTACATATTTTTTTTGTACTTTCAACAGTTTCACATTATATACAATAGTTAAAATTAATAAAACCCTGATTAACTACTGTTAAATTTAAACATCTACACATTATATGCAGATATATTGTCAATAGGTACATTATGTTGAGCTGTACTGTCTGTTCTAAAATAAAATTCTGTTAAAAGTGTTCAGTGGTGTGCGTTCAGTGGCAAGTTCAGGTGCAGACGTCACTCACCATGTCCACCAGAGCCACATACATGAAGAGTCCAGCTGTGAGTGCAAATATCCACATGGAGATGTTTGCGGCGTAGTGTCCGATCAGGATACCGGTAATCATGCCCAGGAACGCCATCATGGCCGACAGCACATTGTACAGGATGGCCTGACGCACCGTCATGCCGGCCTTCAGCAGCACCGCAAAGTCACCTGGGAAAATTCAAAAGTTCAAGTCGTCGAGAGCTAAAACTCAACGGAATATTAGCGTGGGAGGGGACGGGTGTGAGAGGTCAAAGGTCAGAGGTCTTACCTAACTCATGAGGCAGCTCGTGACAGAAGACGGCCACGGACGTGCTGAGGCCGCTGGACAGACCCTCTGTGAACGCCGCCCCTGCACCACAATACCACTGCGTCACTCGCACAGTTGAAAAACAGAAACATACAAACAACCAAGAAATCAAGACACCGACGTGTAGGTCGCCACCATGTGGCCATGCCGGTATTACAGCTCGCCTGATATTTGTTGTCAACGTTGCCGAGTGATGAAAACTGAACATTTAAATGTTTTTAAAACTCTCTGGTGAATTTAAAAATAGATGCAGTAACTAGTGCTGTCAGTTAAAGAGGTTATTAACGGTGTAACGCAAAACCATTAACGGCATCAATTTTTTTATCCCAAGATCAACCTTCTTTTTGGCTGAGCATACTTTGTAGTTTTTTCACATGCTGTTGCAACAACTAGTAACATTAGAAAAACTACAACACCACACCGGCTCGAGCTAGACCGGAAACAAAACAGGCACGGTGAATATAAAAAACATTGGCACAAAGCAAGCTGATCCACTTTTCTATGTTCTTCAGAGCATTAAAAAAATTAAAAAATAATGGGACAAAAAGAAATCAATAGACATTTAGAATAGATAAAAATGTGCGATTAATTGCAAGTTAACTATGACATTAATGCGATTAAATATTTTAGTCATTTGACAGCACTAGCAGTAATAAATTAATGTATTTTTACACAGTGGTGTCAGTTTAAACGGTTTCTGGTTCTTCGTCCGTCTGCCAAAGGATTTGCGGCTTTACCGCTATCCCATAATGTGCGTAGGTCAGAGCCAGGGTCAGAGTTTACATAGAAGACCGTTTGGTTTTTTATATTTTTCGCTTGTATCAAAAAAACTTCCCGTCTCCATGGTAACGCAGACTCACCGATAGCCAGGCCGTCGCTGAAGTTGTGCAGTCCGTCTCCCATGATGACCATCCAGGCGAGCGCGGCCACACCCGCCTGCTCGAAGTGCTGCTCCGAGTAGGAGTGGGCATGGCTGTGCGGGTGATGGTTCTGTGAGTGATGATGATGCAGGATGTGGTGGTAGTCGTGGTGGTGGTGGTGCATGCTGTCGGCCTGGCCCACCGTGTCATGGAAGTGGGAGTGGCACTTGTTTTCGCAGTCCTCGTCCGTGTAGGTGACGGCGGCGGCAGCGCTGCCCGACGCCCGGCCGTAACCCGGCGACGAGACCACAGCAACCGGCGGCGCCAGCATCACCTGCTCTTCCTCCGCCACGCTGCCGTCATGCAGAGCGCCGGGGTGGTCGCCAAATGTCCCGGCGCCATTTGTCTCCACGTCTGGAAAAAATGCCATGAAAGTGAAATAAACCAGAAACCAGAAGAGACAATGAATCTATTATTAATCCATTCACTGTCAACTTAAATCCAGTTTCTGTCATTTTTCAGCTTCTTAAATGTGGATATTTTCTTCTTTCTTTGTTCCAGAAAATCTTTAAAAGTGAATCATTTTGGTTTGTGGCCATTTTTTCACAAACATCTCACCATCAGGTGCCTTCAGGTCGTTCTCACCCAGTGTCGTCTGCTTCTCCACAGCGTTGTTTTCATACTTCTTCTGGACCTGTGTGACAAGAGATCACGGTGTGGTTTACAAACTTCAGTTTCTTGTCTTGTCTCTTTCTTGTGAGATAAAGACGTCTTTCTCTCACTGTTGGACAGAAAAAAAGCTCCCTGAAGCTCTGACCTTCTGTTTCTTGTCCTTATACATTTTTCCCAGCGTCAGAAAGTGTTCGATGAGAAACATGAAGTAGACTCCACCCAGAGCTGTCACGCCCTTCCACACGGCATCCAGGTCTCCGTCCTCCTCGCCATGGAGATGATGCTCCTCCAAGTTTGTCCCAAAGTCCTCGTTGTGGTGATGATGGTGTCCTCCCTGAGACTGAAGCAGCAGAGACACAAACACGCCGTTATTTAACTGCTCAACAGGAGGAACGCACACAGCAGGAAGTCCCATCCCGCCCCTGTGTCCACTCACGTGTGGGATGAGATGAAGAAAGGCGTCGCCGCTCAGCGTGCCGACTGCCAGCGCCACCAGGAAGCTGAGGAGGAACTTGAAGAAAACTCTGTTCATGAGCGGGATGAGGACGACGCCGAGGAGCGAGAGCAGACTGATGATGGTGATGGAGATGAAGCCACCGATCCACGCTGTAACACACACACACACACACACACACACACACAGAGACACACACACACACACTCAGAAACTTGGTCTAAAATTATACATTTAATCGCAGAATAACAACGTTACCTGTTGCGATGTTCTTTTCCACAGCTGTGCGCTCGCTGTGGTCATGGTCCGGGTGGTTGTGGTCACCATGGTGACCATGAGCGTGTTTGTGATGTTTGCCGTCTAGAGAAGAAAGGAGGGAAACAATTGTCATGCATACACAGAACTTGAAAACTGCTTATTTCTTGTTTGACCAGAGCAAAAAAGCAAAACAACAAAATAATCTTTTTGTTTTTCATCAAACCTTTCAGCGTGTGTGCGTGTATGATGCACGCCCCAGCATCGATCTGGTTGAGGAGGGCAGGGCAAAGGTAGCTGAAGTCTCCGAGGGCCACGCCCACTTCCTGAGACATCCCATGTGAAGAAAGGAGTCTGGAGGCGTTCAGGCACTGGAGGAAAAACAGCTATGTTCTGATTCTGAATTCATAGTAAAACTAGTCAACTCCAGTTTGATACACTTGTTGATTAGAATGAGGTAAAGACACAGAATCTGAGTGACGGTGCCCCCTGCTGCTGAGAACCAGACACAGACTCTCACAGCGAATAAAGTCCGAGATATCTACGTCACATGTTCACGTCTTTATCTCACTGTGAGACAGACTTTTCCAACAGGAAACTGAAGATTGTAATCCACTCACTCTCCCACAACAAAGTCCATAGAGAAAATCCGTGATTTTAACATCACAGCACACAGGAGTTGTTGATCCACTGCTGCCTCATCACTAATGGCGTATTTCCACCGGCTCTACTTACCTCACCTCAGCACGATTAGGTTGCATCTCCACTACAATAAAAAGTATCTACTTAACGTGGGCGGAGTCATCACAGCACGTGTGCGCGAAACTGCGGTGGCTTTGTTTTATACATGACACACACACACAAATGAGTGACTAGCTGCTTTACACCAGACCCCTGTAGTTGTTGGAGATTAACCCAAGTTTTTAGTATTGTTAAGTAGTTTTAACTTATCTACAGTTCATCATTGTACTATTTTTAGTACCTGGTACCAGGTACTATGCTAGTGGAAACGCTACAGCTCAGTCAGATCTGACAATGCGTCAGTTCCTCATACAGACAAATCTTTCTTTAAGAAAGTGGAATGTAGCAACTGTAAACCATGGTTACGGTCGTACCTCTGCACTCGCCATGCTGCCATTCAAATGATCATGGTCAGGGTCTTGGCTGTGATCGTGGTCGTCTCCTCTGCTGACTGCAGCAGCGTCAGTCACCGTCGCCCTGGTAACAGCAGCTCTGGTTGTTTGGTTTCCGGCAGCACCGTGCTGTTCTGGGCCGCCCCCTTGTTTCGCCAACAGCTGGGCGCCGTACACTGCCGCGGTGCCGACCTCCTGCACCCCTGTGGTCTTCTTGAGGTATAGGTTCTGCTGGTTTTCTGGGTTCTCCGGTTTCTTTCCCCGCGTGCCGCCTGGATCATCTTGGTTCTTCGGGAACTTTCCCGGCTGCGAGGCTTCGCTGTGGACGAGTTTGTGGTCGTGCGAGTTGTTGTCGTGGAGATGGTGGCCGTGGTGGTCCAGCTGCTCATGATGCTGCACCATCACGGTCCTGATGCGATCCAGCCCCACGCTCTGCAGCAGACGCTTTAACCCGTCCAGAGAGATGCTGCCGTTTTCTCCGTACCTGCCAGGTTTGGTGAAACGTTAAATGCTAAAATTAAAACTCCTCATGAGTTAAGCCCCATGAGCTCGGAAATTCAGCATGTGTCCGCTCACCTGTTGAACAGCGCCTCCAGGTGTCGTCTCTGGCTCTGCTCCGCCCTCTGCTGGTCGACCACGGCCGACACCAAGCGGGTCACCTCGGGGGCGGACGTGCCATGGTCCAATTCAGACGAAGAACCGCTGCCCAACAAACTCACTACGAGGAGGACCACGGCCGCCGTGGCTCGTCTCTTCTCGTCACTCGCCATTACGGCCACGGTCCACAGGACTTCGACAAACAGGAAGTGATGTCACCTGAAGAAGTTGTGTAGATCAGATTGTGCCATGTTCCATTTACATCAGAATCTGACTTCCCTGACCCTCAGGAATTCCAAGTCCAGACTACAAATGGAACCCACTGTTAATAAAATTCTCATTCTTACATTATCTTTCATTTTGGTAGATATCCCTACAAAATAAAATACATGTTTTTATGTTCCCTTTCATTTTAGTAGTTGTTCCTACAAAATAAAATACACATTATGTATTTTTTAATTTCAGTAGTTATTCCTACAAAATAAAATAAATGTTTTATTTTATCCTTAATTTGAGTTATTCCTACAAAATAAAATGTTTTTATGTTGTTTTTCATTTCAGTAGTTATTCCTACAAATATAATCTATGTTTTTATGTTATCTTTCATGTTAGTAGTTATTCCTACAAAATAAAACACATTTTATGTTATGCATCAATTTAGTAGTTATTCCTACAAATTAAAATACATGTTTTTATGTTATCTTTTAATTCAGTAGTTATTCCTACAAAATAAAATACTAGTGCTGCAACTAACGGTTATTTGGTTCATAAAATGTGTAAAAATGTTGATCAGCGTTTGTTAAACCTGAAAATGATAATGTTATAAAACATCTTGCTTTGTCCACAAGTTCAGAGAAGAGTGTGTTTTATAAGTTTGGAGCAGATGTAAAAATACTCTCAGCAGGTGTGTAAACACACTTATCATCCACAGCTGCAGCTGGACTTTACCTACACACACATACACCCAGACACACACACAAAGGGATTAACACTAATGAAAATACAATTACAGGACAGCTGGCCGACAAGGCGGAGAACAGTTTCACGGATTATGCTGAAATCCGGATACAGATTACAAATAACACCCACTTATTTTCTGTGTTAAAATATACATACAAATGCTTTTGTAAAGCCTGAAGGTGTAACCCACACACCGCAGGTTGTCCATATAGAAAGTTGTGTATTATTCCGGCTGCAATTTACTCAGGGTGCACCCTGATCTGTGCTACGTGATCACTATTGTTTTGATGATCATGCCGCATCATACCTTAAAGAACTTGTTTTCTTTTACCTTATCGCCCCAGAGACAGATCACTCCAGTCCCAAAATACAGGCTTACTTGTGAATCCCAGAGTCTGTAAAGCCCGTGGTACACATGTCACTTTAGGAGGTGGAGCCTCTCTGTATTTAAATCTAGACTTAAAACCTTCCTTTTGGATAAAGCTTATAGTTAGACCATATCTTAGTTAGGCTGCTGGAGGAACTCACACTCACTCAGACACAACAGTCTCTGCTGCTGCTTGTGTAAATGACATCGTAGTTGTAGAAACATAACCGAGTGTTAAATGAGTTTGACACCCCCGTTGTCAATGTTTCTGTCTCACTACTGTATGCACAGAGTGAGAGGATGTACAGTATGTTGTGATTTGACGCTATAGAAACAAAAAAAGATTAGGTTGGTGGAAACAACTACTAGACGATTGTTCGAAGAGTCTAAAAAAACGTTTTTATTGAATGCATTATTTTAAATATTAGCGCTGTGGTGCAGAGGGAGATGATATATTGAACGTCTCCTTAACGGAGTCTGGTTATGGGAGGTGGCTCACAGAGCTCATCATCTTCAACGGTCCACTGTTAGCTGCTAACGCTGTTAGCACGACTAGCTTCACATCTTCACGTATTAACTGGGAATTAGCGGTGTTAGCTTCCCAGCTAACTGCGGTTGTGCGGTGACATTTCTCGGGGAAGTGGACAAATGCCGGGCCACCGCGGAACAGGCCCGGGCCTCCTCTCCGTCCTCCGTCTGCTGCCCAGGTCCGACGCACCGAGTCTGGCGGACAAAGCACGCCGCTAACACGTTAACAGTGGTGTTTTCCGCAGCATGAGCGAACACTGACCGCTTACATACACACGGCAGAGGTAAACAGTAGCACGTTGGGTCTGCGCTCCGCACCAGCGCGGTGCCGTGTGCACAAAGACGACAAACCCGGAAACTAAGCCGCCGCCGCCGCCGCCGCGTTGCTGCCGCCGTGCGGAGCTGAAGAGCCGCTTCCTCTTCTTCACTTAATCTGGAATTAACCGTTTAAAATAAACACGTAAAGAAGCGACGGTGACTTACAGTGAATCCCCGCGTCTGTGGCTGCTCCTCACGGTGCCGGTCGGTCGTTCTTCTGTCCGTTAACGACGACGGCTTGAGAGGATGCGGAGCGTGCGCTGCCTTCAGGGACTGTCGGAAATCTGACAGAGACACGGAGACACGGAGACGTGTGGACACTGTGGACACGTGACTGCAGGAGACAATCCTGGAAATAATAATAATAATAATAAGTGTGAACATGTTATATACCGAGCATATCTGTGGATTCGGCAAGAATAGCGTGAAATCGTGGTGAAAGAAATCGTGAAAAAGAAGTCAAATGTTTTTAAAATACAAACTATATATTTTTTTAAATCGTGTTTTATCAAAAATTATATATACATAATTTATAAAACACGATTTGTTTATACGTTATTTTATAAAACACGATTTTATATACTATATATACATATATATAAAAATAGTGCAGATGAAACAGATCTAATGCTGTTTTCAAAAAATTATTTATGTACTGCATATATATTTTATAAAACAAGAGTTTCATTTATCCTTGTTTTTACGACACATTAAGATTCAAATCTGGTTAAATTCGTAAATGACACACGAAGAACAAAGGAAGACAACAATAATGTTTAATGTATTATTCAGTTAAAGATTTCCAGTTTGATTTCACAATTCAATGTTTGTTTGTTTGTTTGTTTTCCACAGTCGACCTCATTCACTACAATCGTACATGTTTTACTTTAATTTATTTATTTTTGTTTATCATTGGGCTGATATAGTTTAACACACACACAGAGAAACAATTTTACTGTGGACTGGGTGTTTCTCTGTTTTTTCTCTCAGTACACCCAAAAAAAAACACCAAACTGTCCCTTTAATGTTTGTTTTCCTGATCCTTAATTTTAAATAATAACATCACAAATTCTCTCCGGTGAATACATTTAATAAAATAGAATTTAATTTAAGTCAATTTAATTTTCTGTCAATTATTTGGCCCACAAATTTATTCATTGTTTGCTTCAGAAAATGTTGAATTCTTCAGAAAGTAGAACATATTAACATTTCAGAAGCTGAAAAATGACAGAAAGTAGAAAATATTGACATTTAAGAAGCTGAAAAATGACAGAAAGTAGAAAATATTGACATTTAAGAAGCTGAACAATGACAGAAAGGGTTTTAATGATTTAAAACACCCAGACATATGAATAATCATAAGTAAATTTCAGCTCTTGTGATCACTGTTGTCTCTTCAGTGAGTATAAAGGGAAGTGGACTAAATGTCCACAAGGTGGCAACCTTCACAACAACGACAAACCTGTGTTCTTTGTTTATAACAGAAATGATACAGTTTATGTTGAGCTATATATTGAACAACTATTTTTAAAATGTGTATATATTTTGATATAAAATGATTTACAACTACATACACAACATATGTGTGTGTGACATGATAACAATTTGGTGTTTTTATATAAAAGAAAAAAACAGTAAAAATGTGTTTTGAAGATTTTAATATTTTGAGGGAAGAAGCTACAAAGAGACACTGTGTGAATCTGTGACTGAAACATACGGTGAGAGAATAATAATCTGAATAATCTGCTTCACGTTTAACCACAGCAGACAAAGCTCAGACACAAACCAAGAACAAGCACAAAAAACCTGCTCAGCTGATCAGAGAGAGGACTGTCCCACAAAAACGCCACCAAGCAACAGATGAGGAGGTGGAGTCTTTATTGACCAATCAACTAAAATGCTAAAAGTTAAACAGCATTTAGAAGTTTCTCTCAAAGTTTTTGTTTATCCACACATAAACACAACCCTACAGTCTATCAAAATAAAAGTCTTAGTTCCTGAAGCTCGTTTCAGCTCAGTGTCCAGAGTTTTCCCTGCTGTGGTCTCCGCCCCGGCGCCCCCTCTGATGGTCTTTAAACTCGTGAATGATTTAGAAGTGTCTTCCTTCTGGCAGGTGGAGATAGTGCCCGGGAGAGCTGTGAGAGCTGCTCATGTGGAACCAGCCGGGTCCAACAGCACCACAGAGAAATAAACGCCACCTCCATCACTGACACCACCGCCCAGCAGAGACGTAACAAACGTAAAATAGCACCAATCTTTACTGTGTAAATATTAATTCAGTCAGTGTGGGGTGGGCGGGGTTAATGAGCCATGGTTAAAGAGCCAGCTCAGGTACGAGGACGATGTTACTATGTCAGTGAAGTATTCCACATTTAAAGGAATAGTTCAAGTGTGGAACAAGAAAAAAGCATCAGTTTAAGTCTACGACGTCTTTAAGAACATGATTCACTGTGAGATTAACCACTCACTCTCACACACCAAACCTCATAGAGAAAATCAGTGATTTTAGCTCCCTGGCGGGGACACAGGAGCTGCAGGTATGCTGCTGCCTAGTGTGGTCACTTTGTGTCACTGAGGTCAATCTGAACAAAGGATTTAAAAAGCCGAAGTGACAAAACAAGACATTTGAACGTAGGGATGGAGGCAGCAATGAATCAACATCTCCTGTGTGCTGTGATGTTAAAATCATCATTTTTCTCTATGGGCTTTGGTGTGGGTGAGTGAGTGCTTTACAAACTTCAGTTTACACAAAAAAAACTGATTTTGGGCCCTTAAAGGGGACATATTATGCAAAATCAACTTTTTAACCATTTCAATACTTATATTTGGGACTCTGGACAGTCGCCAAAGTGTGGAAAAAGAATACTCAGTCATGTTTTCGTGGTCCCCCTTAGTGTAAGTATAGGCGATAAAACACTCAATGTTGAATTCCCTGCGATTGTGACGGCAGCATGCGCATTTCACCGCGAATGTTACCACCCACCAGTAAGTTTACTTCGAGAGCTCCAGCTTAGCTCCACCTTGTCCCTATAAAATGCGAGAGGCGAGGGAGGAAGAGCGGTAATATGTCAACGCGGAGGGACAAGTGTGCTGTTGGTGGCTGCACAGTGGAGCACAGTGTTTTACACAAACTTCCAGCCTCAGAGGATTTTATATATGAAGCTTATGTGCCGGATAAAGTCAGCAAACTTCACATCAGACTGCGGACAGCGGTCGCCGTATTTAGTCAGCGAACGTATTTCACCGACGTACAAACACACACATTTTTAAGAAAAGGTCAAATAGAGCTCATAACTGACCATTCTGACACGTCCTAATTAAAAATATTTGTTCAGTACGTCCTCCATGACCAGAGCACAGACTCAGTCTGATACAGTCACATACAGCGGCAGTTTATGCAGTGATCAGTGGTGCTGTCCCTAAGTGTTTTTAACTGATTTACAGTTCGGCAGTGTTCGGCTTGATCCTTGTGTCAGACGTCTCTTCCTGTGACGGCACTCTCGCTGTTTTCCGCACACGCTGCCATGTTGATATTGTCAGAGAACTAGTGGAGGGAGGGGGAGAGGAATGGAGCGGAGGGAACAGGAGCTGAGTGAGTGCAGTAAAAAGTACAAATCAGAAACCCCCTGGAAGAAGTGGGTGTGTGTTTGCCTGTGTCTCATTTGCATATAAAGGGACCATGCACAAAACCGAGCGTTCTGAAAGGGGCGGTTTTGGCAGGGTTATTAAACTGCTGTGGTGCTTCATCCTTATGGTATTTTGACCAAAGCATGTCACAGACATGTTCATTAGGACACCAGGGAACTATTTTAACTTGGAGAAATAGGGTATAATATGTCTCCATTAACAAAAAATTTAATCTACATCATTTTAAGTCTACAATACCTTAAGAACATGTTCACGTCTTTATATCACTGTGAGACAGACTTTTCCAACAGGAAACTGAAGTTTGTAAACCACTCACTCTCCCACACCAAAGTCAACAGAGAAAATCAGTGATTTTAATATCACACACACACAGGAGTTGTTGATCCACTGCTGCCTCCATCACTAAGTTCAAATGTCTTATTTTATAAATTCAGCATTAATATTTAATTTAGACTTCACTTAAAGGGGACATATTATACCTTATTTCCCCCATTAAAATAGTTCCCTGGTGTCCTAATGAACATGTCAGTGACATGCCTTGGTCAAAATACCATAAGGATGAAGCACCATAGCAGTTCAATAACCCTGCTAAACCCGCCCCTTTCAGAACGCTCGGTTTTCGTGCATGGTCCCTTTATATGCAAATGAGACACAGGCAAACACACACCCACTTCTTCCAGGGGGTTTCTGATTTGTCCTCTTTACAGCGCTCACTCGCTACTCGTCTTCCCCTCCCTCCACTAGTTCTCTGACAATATCAACATGGCAGCATGCGCAGAAAACAGCGAGAGTGCCGTCACAGGAAGAGACGTCCTACATAAGGATCGAGCCGAATAGTTCCGAACTGTAAATCAGTTAAAAACACTTAGGGACAGCACAGCGATCAGTGGTGGCGATCAGCTGTGCTGTCCCTAAGTATCCATGTGTCGGAGGTCTGTTCCTGTGACGGCACTCACACATACAGCGCCAGTTTAGGCAACTCACCGCTCGCCGCTGGCGATCAGCGGTGCTGTCTTTTTAACTGATTTTCACAGAGAGTGCAGCACCGCTGCACAGAGAGTGCAGCACCGCTGATCGCTACCGCTGATCGCCAGTGGCGAGCGGCATAGACGGCCGCTGTATGTGATCAGACTGAGTCTGTGCTCAGGTCATGGAGGACGTACTGAACAAATATTTTTAATTAGGACGTGTCAGAATGGTCAGTTATGAGCTCTATTTGACCTTTTCTTAACAATGTGTGTGTTTGTACGTCGGTGAAATACGGTCGCTGACTAAATACGGCGACCGCTGGCCGCAGTCTGATGCGAAGTGGTGCGAACACACGTTTGCTGACTTTATCCGGAACATTAGCTTCATATATAAAATCCTCTGAGGCTGGAAGTTTGTGTAAAACACTGTGCTCCACTGTGCAGCCACCAACAGCACACTTGTCCCTCCGCGTTGACATAATACCGCTCTTCCTCCCTCGCCTGCACTCTCGCAGGGTGGAGCTAAGGTGGAGCTCAACTTACTGGTGGGCGGTAACATTTGCGGTGAAATGCGCATGCTGACGTCATAAGCGCAGGGAATTCAACATCAAGTGTTTTATCGCCTATACTTACACTAAGGGGAACCACGAAAACATGACGGAGTATTCTTTTTCCACACTTTGGCGACTGGTAGGGCCTCCAGAGTCCCAAATATAAGTATTAAAATGGTTAAAAAGTTGATTTTGCATAATATGTCCCCTTTAATGACACAAAGTGACCACACGAGACAGCAGCAGATCAGCGGCTCCTGTGTCCCCACCAGCTAAAATCACTGACATGGACGTTGGTGTGGGAGAGTGAGTGGTTTACTAACTTCAGCCATGCTTTCACTCAGAGTGAGTGTCTGGTTCTCAGCAATAGGGGGCACTCACAGCAGTCAGCTCATGCAATGAAACTATCCCTTTAATGTGTTCATACAGAGGATGATGACGATGATGAAGATGTTTCTGTTTGTGACACAAGAAGCAGGGTAAGGGGGGTTAAATACGTCAGTGGGAAATCTCACTGTTTTTCTTCTCTTTTCTTCACTGTGTGTCCTTCTGTGTGTCCGCGTGCGCGCGCGCATGCATGCGTCAGGGGCGTGGAGGTGGTGTGTGTGTGTCTGTGTTGCATCCCCTCACGTGACCAGCCTGTCTCCTCTCTCCTCCTCAGTCCGGGTCTCTTTGTTGTGGTTGCAGCGTCGCTGCCGCTGATGCGCTCTTAACACTGCACCGCGTCTCCGCTTCCTTACCGCGCGGAAAACGCACTTCGCGACCACCGCTCCTCTTCCTCCTCCTCCTCCTCCTCCTCTTCCTCCTGGAGGATTTTCAGAGCGAAGAGAAGGACGGATGGTGAAGGTGATGATGAAGATGCCTCCTCCTCGCGCACCCGCCGCTTCCTGAACACACCTTCTTCCTCCTCTTCCTCCTCCTCTTCCTCTGCTGTCAGCGGACACAGGGCGAGGAGGCCGCGGTGTTTTCTCTCTCTCTCTCTCTCTGGATTATCTTCTCTGCTCCTGCACGCGCGTGTGTGTACATTCTTCATCTTCCTCCTCATCATGGTGGGGTGTTCCTGCGGGAGTGTGCGGTGGCTGCTCTGCGTGTCTCTGCTGCTGCTGCTGCACCAAACTACTGCTTCTTATTCTCCACAGAGCGGAGAGTGTCGAGGCAAAGGCAAAGAGTGCGCAGGTGAGAGACTGCGCGTGAGTGTGCGTGAGTCTGAGACTGTTTTTCTGTGATTCTGCACGAGATTCTGTGTGATTTTGTAGGCTACGATATTTTGTGCGTGATACATGGTTTTGTATGAGATTCTGTACGAAATTCATTACAAAATTCTGTACAAAATTCTGTACAAGATTCTTTACAAAATTCTGTACAAGATTCTTTACAAAATTATGTACGGGATTTTTTTTTAAATTCTGTACGAAATTCTTAACGAGATTCTTTACAAAATTCTGTATGAGATTCTGTACGGAATTCTTGACGAGATTCTTTACGAAATTCTGTAAGAGATTCTTTACGTAATTCTGTATGAAATTTTTTATGAAATTCTTTACGAGATTCTGTACGAAATTCTTTACGAGATTCTGTACGAAATTCTTTACGAGATTTTGTACAAAATTCTTTACGAGATTCTTTACAAAATTCTGTATGAGATTCTGTACGAAATTCTTGAGGAGATTCTGTACGAGATTCTTTACAAAATTCTGCATGAAATTCTTTACGGAATTGTTAACAAAATATTGTACACGGTTGTGTACGAGGTTGTGTACGATGTTGTGTATGTACTGTTGTCAGTGTCTCAGACACCAGAGTTGTTTACACAGTTGGATATTTACTAAAGATGTAACCTTTTGTTAAATATATTTATTTATTTAGTTATTTATTCATTCATTTTTACATCAGTCCTTATAATGAGAATTGTTTGTGTGCAACGCAGCAGAAAATCTCTTCAAGGAGGCATAAAATTGTTGTGGAAATAATTAACTTGATGTTGTGCGTGGGCTCCTCACTGTCTGGGTCAGTGTGAGTTTGTTTGTTCTTCAAATGTCACAGATAAAGAGACTGACATGTGTCTCTTGTGTGTAAGGCTGGTTCTCAGCAGCAGGGGGCGCTCACTGACTGCAGTATGTCACCACCTGGTCCAACCACATGTAAAATAAACTGTTATATTTTGGAGTCCAGACAAGTCCTCACAACTTTTAGAGGCTTTTTGAGGGTTAAGACCTGATTTAAGGGTTAGGCTTAAAGGGATCAGGAATGTATTATGTCTGTGATTGTCCTCAGTATGTGTGTGTGTGTATATGTGTGATTGTCCTCATTGTATTACTAATGTTGTGGGAACCTAAACCTGTTTCACAGTCACATTATGGGGACTTGTCTTCCTTGTGGGGACAAAAATCAAGTCCCCACAACGTAAATGACTACATTTTAAGGTGAAGATACGTTTTAAGGTTAGGTTGAGGATAGGATTATGCCAGTAGTAATTGTGGTTAAGGTTAGAGTAAGTCTCCAGGAAATGAATCCTCACTCCATATGGTTTGTTTGTCCTTCACAATGATACACACACACACACACACACACACACACACACACTCTATTTCAATGGGAAACAAACTCTATTTCAATGAGAAACAAACTCTACTTCAATTTGAAACAAACTCTACTTCAATGGGAAACACTCTACTTCAATGGGAAACACTCTATTGTAATGGAAACACACTCTATTTCAATGGGAAAAAAACTGTACTTCAATGGGAAACACTATTTCAATGGGAAACAAACTCTATTTCAATGGGAAATACACTGTACTTCAGTAGGAAACAAACTCTATTTCAATGGGAAATACACTGTACTTCAGTAGGAAACAAACTCTATTTCAATGAGAAACACACTCTATGTCAATGGGAAACAAACTCTACTTCAATGAAAACAAACTCTACTTCAATGGAAAACACACTCTATTTCAATGAAAACAAACTCTACTTCAATGGAAAACACACTCTATTTCAATGGGAAACAAACTCTACTTCAATGGGAAACAGACTCTTTCAATGGGAAACACTTTATTTCAATGGGAAATGAACTCTACTTATATGAGAAACACACTATTTCAATGGGAAACAAACTCTATTTCAATGGGAAACAAACAATTTCAATGAGAAACACACTCTACTTCAATGGGAAATAAACTCTATTTCAATGGGAAACACACTACTTCAATGGGAAACAGACTATATTTCAATGGGAAACAAACTACTTCAATGAGAAACACACTATTTCAATGGGAAACAAACTCTACTTCAATGGGAAACAAACTACTTCAATGGGAAACACACTATTTCAATGGGAAACAAACAATTTCAATGAGAAACACACTCTACTTCAATGAGAAACACACTATTTCAATGGGAAACAAACTCTACTTCAATGGGAAACACACTCTATTTTAATGGGAAACAAACTACTTCAATGGGAAACAGACAATTTCAATGGGAAACAAACTCTATTTCAATGGGAAACAAACTATTTCAATGGGAAACAAACTCTACTTCAATGAGAAACACACTATTTCAATGGGAAACAAACTACTTCAATGGGAAACAAACCATTTCAATGGGAAACACAATCTATTTCAATGGGAATCAAACTATTTCAATGAGAAACACACTCTATTTCAATGGGAAACAAACTCTATTTCAATGGGAAACAAATTCTACTTCCACAAACAACGACATTCAAATCTTACTCCTAAACTTTAACTAGTTCCTCAGAAATGAGGTTCTGTCTCATTTGGACCAGGTTTTGGTCATCATGAGGACTACTGGTCCTGACGAGGTCAGTGTTTATGACAGAGAACAAACACACATACAGTGTGACCTCATGGAACTCACTCACAATCACTGAGGGTCGAATGTTGCTGTGTTCAGAATTGGAATGGGACCTGATTAGTCTCACATCACTGAATCTTCAGGAGAATCCATTTTGTGCTGCAACAAGGAGGGGGGGGACCTCGATAAACCTGTCAGTGTGTGGACTCACAGTTTATAGACTGAGATGATGAAGATGAAAGAGTGAGCGTTTCCTGTGAAAATCCACTGAATCTGACCTGAGACACTTTACTCACTGTACTGTGAGTGTTTAGCCACCTGAAAGACTAAGACTAAGTTAGTTTAAGTTTCTACGATATCTACGTGACACATGTTCACATCTTTATCTCACTGTTAGACAGACTTTAACAACAGGAAACTGAAGTTTGTAAACACTCACAATCCCACACCAAACCCCATAGAGAAAATCAGTGATTAAGCTTGTGTGGACACAGGAGCCACTGGTCCTCTGCTGCCTCGTGTGGTAACTTTGTGTCACTGAGGTCAATCTGAACAAAGGATTTTAAATGCCGAATTCACAAAATTAGACATTTGAACTTAGTGATGGAGGATCAACAACTCCTGTGTGTGTGTGTGTGTGATGTTAAAATCACTGTTTCCTTTCTACTGGTGTCATGTTTTGCTTGAATTCAATGAGATTATGTTAGATAACATTACAGTGTGTGATGCTGTTGCAGATCTGTCAGAGAAGAAGAGTGACCTGCGAGTGTGTGATGACTCCACCTGCAGGTATGGAGGTGTCTGCAGAGAGGACGGAGCTCAACTCAAATGTGTCTGTCAGTTTCAGGTGAGAGGGTTAATTCACTTCTTACTGTCTTTGAAGAGGTTTTACTCACTCACTCACTCACTCACATTGATTCAATTTTGTGTGTGTTTGTCTATGTGTATGTGTGTGTGTCTGTGTGTGTGTTAATGTCGGACACTGTTTGATTTCCAGTGTCATAAAAACTACATCCCAGTGTGTGGCTCTAACGGGGACACGTACCAGAACGAGTGTTACAGGAGACAGGCGTCCTGCAAACAGCAGAGACTCATCTCCAGAGTGTCTGACGGTCCGTGCTCCACAGGTGAGACGTGCACACACACACGCACACACACACACACATACACACAAACAACACTAAAAATCACTGATATTCTCTATGGACTTTGGTGTGGGAGAGTGAGTGCTTTACAAACTTCAGTTTCCTGTCTCACAGAGAGATAAAGACGTGATCATGTGACTGTGTTTTTAATGAACATCTTCACTTTGTTCACTATCATCGTGTTTTTAATTGACCACCAGTCGTTTGCCTCCCTGAACTTTAGACCATAATCATCATCATTGATTTCAGAGAATGAGTCTGTTCATCAGCCGCAGATCAATTTTAATTAGCAGTTGTGGCTGAGTGCCGTTAAACTCCGCCCACACCGCAGTGAAGATCCCTCAGAGGATTCCTGACGGAACCACAGAGACACAAGGATGTGGTTTTTTTATTTAAAGACTCATTGCAGCGCTGACAACACACAAGTTTTAGCATGGACAAACAGGAACTGAGGCTTTTATTTTGAAAACTGGGTTTCTATTTTAGTGCGGAAGAACCAAAAGTGACACTTTTATTTTGAAAACTACATGGTTGTGTTTTAGTGTGGACCAACAAAAACTGAGACCTTTATTTTGAAAACTCTGAGTTTTGTTTTAGTGTGGGCCAACAAAAACTGACTTTTATTTTGAAAACTCTGAAAGACTTATTTTCATGAACAGTAGTTTTTCACCCAGACAACATTGTTATTGACTCCGCCCACTTGTATGACTTTTCAAAAGGTGAAATTTATTTGGTCCATGCAGTCGCGTCCATTTCTGTGGACAGAGTTTCCATTTCCTGATGGAGTCACAGATCTGAGCCAGGGACACTGTGTGTGTGTGTGTGTGTGTGTTCCAAAATTAATCATAAACTTAAAAAAAAAAAAAAGAACACTCCTTTTGTAGCCGCACATTGACAAGTTCTGCAATTATTTCACACTAAAAGCAATGTTGCAGGGTTGTGTTTTATTGTGGACTTTTTTTTTGAAAACAGGATGTCCAGATGTCATGTGTGACATTGTTGTTGTGTCTCTTGTGTGTTCACAGATCCTGGTTCTGGTTCTGGAGACGGGGACGGTGAGTTTTTTGGTTCTCAGCAGCATCAGCAGTGGGCGCTGCTGAACTGATTTGTGCCACATTTAGAAACAGACAGTGTGTGACCATCTGGGCCACAGTGGATGCTGGGGGGGGATTAGCGACAGCTTCCAGAGAGGAGGTATCTCTGCCATCTGTGTGGGTGGAGCCAACAGGTGATGGAGGGAGTGGTCAAAGCTCGGAGATAAATTATGAAATGTGTTTGTAGTTTAGCAATGTATGTCTCAGCTATATTATTATGATTGCTAAGCTTAGCTACTTTATAATTGTTAACCTACAATATGACAGCTAAACTACATTATGATTGCTAAGCTAAGCTACATTATAATTGTTAAGCTGCAGTATGACAGCTAAACTACATTATGATTGCTAAGCTAAGCTACATTATAATTGTTAACCTACAATATGACAGCTAAACTACATTATGATTGCTAAGCTAAGCTACATTATAATTGTTAAGCTGCAGTATGACAGCTAAACTACATTATGATTGCTAAACTAAGCTACATTATGGTTGCATAAATAAGCTACATTATGACAGCTAAGCTACATTATGATTGGTAAACTAAGCTACATTATGACAGCTAACATTATAATCGCGAAGCTATATTATGACAGCTAAGCTATATTACTATTGCTAAGCTACATTATGATTGCTAAGATAAGCTACATTATGATTGCTAAGATAAGCTACATTGTGATTGCTAAGCTACATGACTGTCTTAAAGGAATATTTAGGCAATTTTGAAGTGGGTTTCCATGATTACCACTAGTAAATATTTACCTACGTCTCATCTCTACCATCATTAATGATTAATAAATGAACTGCTGATTATTGATTTGGCCTGAAGTTAGGCTGTACAGTTTATGTGTGTGTGTGTGTGTGTATTGAACGTGGAGCGCTCAGAGGCTGTGATCGATCAGTGAGGATCTGCACAAGAGAGACTTTGTTTCTTTGCTGATTCTGCTGAACACACATCTACAGTCCTGAAAACACACACACACACACACACACATTATTAAACCATCATCTAAAAAGATAAGACTCTGTTAACTCCTGGACACCAAAAATAAGTGGACACCACTTATTTTTCTTGTACCATCATAATCTTTCTTAGTTTAGCAACAATAATGTATATTAACTGTCATAATGTAGCTTAGCAACCATAATGTATCTTTACTGTCATAATGTAGCTTAGCGATCAAAATGTAGTTTAGCAACCATAATGTATCTTTACTGTCATAATGTAGTTTAGCGATCAAAATGTAGTTTAGCAACCATAATGTAGCTTAGCTTAGCAACCGTAATCTATTTTATTTTAGTGATTGTAATGGAGCTTAGTTTAGCAACCATTATCTGTTTTATTTTAGTGATTGTAATGGTGCTTAGCTTAGCAACCATAATCTATTTTATTTTAATGATCATAATGTAGCTTAGCAACCATAATGTATCTTAGTTTAGCAACCATGATGTAGCTTAGCTTAGTGATCATAATGTAACTTAACTTAACGATATAATGTAGCTTAGTGATCATAATGTAGCTTAGCTTAGTGATTATAATGTAACTTAGTTTAGCGATATAATGTAGCTTAGCTTAGTGATCATAATGTAACTTAGCTTAGCGATATAATGTAGCTTAGTGATCATAATGTAGCTTAGCTTAGTGATCGTAATGTAACTTAGCTTAGTGATCATAATGTAGCTTAGTGATCATAATGTAGCTTAGCATAGTGATCGTAATGTAACTTAGCTTAGCGATATAATGTAACTTAGCTATAGCTAATAAAATATGTAATTATTAAGACTTTTTTTACCTTTTCTCGCAGACGATGAAGGTTCAGCCTCAGACGTCGGGAAGAAGTTCACAAAGTGCAGTACGTGTAAATACGGAGCGGAGTGTGACGAAGACTCTGAGGATGTGTGGTAAGTGAGTGAACCTGCCATCACATGACCATCAAACCAGGAAAGAAGCTGTTGTTAGCTGCTGTTAGTCGTTGTTAGCTGTCGTCATGACAACGCTCATCCTCCTCAGGTGCATATGTAACATTGACTGCAGCGGTCACAATGAAAACCCGGTGTGTGCCACCGACGGGAACTCGTACAACAACCCCTGTTTGGTGAGAGAGGCTTCGTGTATGAAGCAGGAGCAGATCGACGTCAAACACCTGGGCAGGTGTCCAGGTGAGCAGCAGGTCATGTGGTTTGCTCTCTGAGGTTTGGTTTGGGAGAGTGAGAGGTTGTCGGAAAAGTCTAACAGTGAGATAAAGACGTAGATAACGTATAAAATTTAAACTGACGTGGATTTAATTCACTGAGTATTTTGTGTGGAGGTTAAAATCAGTTTATCTTGGTGTCAGCTGCACGTGACACCTTCTCCTTCCTCACTTGGTCTAAAAACAGAAACACTCCTCCAGATTTAAGATTTACACTCAGCAGATTATTTGTTCCACCTCAGTGTGACTTCAATCCCAGGTCTGTGAGTCTGAGCCTCGTCTCTGTCACGACACAACCTTCATGTCAAACTAACGACTGTCTCATTACACACACACACACTCCTGACTATGTCCTCCTGTTTCCACAGCTGATAAAGAAAAGGTGGGGAGGAAAGACGACAGCAGTCCTTTCAAAATAAACGTCTTAGGTAAGAAAATGACCTAATCTCATCAGAAATCCATTCAAAATAAATGTCTTAGGTAAGAAAATGAAGTAATTTTATCACACGTCCTTTAAAATAAAGGTCTGAGGTAAAAAAACCCAACTTAATTTTCATCAGTACTTTCAAAATAAAGGTCTCAGGTAAGAAAATTACCTTATTTTATCACGTGTCCTTTCAAAATAAAGGTCTCAGGTAAGAAAATGACCTAATTTTATCATCAGTCCTTTCAAAATAAAGGTTTCAGATAAGAAAATTACCTAATTTTATCATCAGTCCTTTCAAAATAAAGGTCTCAGATAAGAAAATTACCTAATTTCATCACAAGTCCTTTCAAAATAAAGGACCTAATTTCATCATGATAGTAAAATCAAACATGGACAGATTGTTGAGAACACGGTAATGTTGTAGAACTGGCAGCTACTGTTTTGTCAAAAGTGTTAAAAATCTAGACTTTAATCAAAGTTACTCAAATGTGTTCCGTTGTATTAAAAACTAATCCAGACGAATCTTGTCAAAATAAATGTTCTTCCTATAATTGTTTTATGTATTTCAGATTTGGAGATAAATACGTGATCTGTGATTAATTTAAGACGTGTCAGTTAAAGGTGCAATGAATGCTTGTCTCGCACATATATGTGAGTTATGGAGGTCTACTTACATATATTAACTTGTTTTCATGGTCACATATATATGTGAGTTATGGAGGTCTACTTACATATATTAACTTGTTTTCATGGTTAAAAACCTCCTAGTCGCTGCAAACGAGCCGATCAAAATATCTCCTCACTGACGCTCTCGTCAGCCGCGCTGTTTCAGACCAAAATCACACCCCCAGAACGTGGACTGTGTTGTGATTGGCCAGCCAACGAGAGCTTTCCCACTGTCCTGTGATTGGCCAGGTACCTGGAAGTGAGGTAATTGGTAGGCCAGCTCTCAGATACACAGCTCCCCCTCTGGCATGGTGGATGCTCTGCATCTCAGCAGCTACAACGAGAGTAGTTCTTCTTCTTCTGCGGTTGAATGTACGCAACCGGATGTGCCCGGACTAGTGCCCGCACCAGGAGGCGCTATGGTGGTGAGAGGAGTGGTGAGGTATACTGATGACAACATCAACATACGGAAGTGCCGATCCGCTTCGCAGAGCCCAGGAAAACAATAAAACCCTATTTTCTCAGCAGTGGCTGAACTGTTTGTTCTGTAACTTTAGGGTTTCAGAAACGAGGTAATGACGCAGATACACACACAAACGCAGCGTTAATTGGAGCTTCCAGTCTATGTCGCCTTTAAATAAAGTATATCCACAAACTTATTTTTATAATGTTGCGTCATTTCTGTTACACATTTACATGTAAAGTAATGTAATATAATAAGTAGGGATGCATGATACATATTGTGCGGAGGTCATTGAGTCTCTTCTATGGTGCAATTAACCAATTATTTTTCATACTCGTGTCATAGCAGATGAGATATTCTCCATGTGTTTATGATGAATATGATCATTTGTGGTTGCACTCTCTCAGGCAGTTTGTTTGTTAGAAAATTATCCTCTTTGGTCGTCTTTAGTTGATGTTGTTTTTTCTTTCATTTCAGTGACAAACTGAACCAGTGAAAATTTTGCTTTAAATCTTTCAATTTAAAAATCAGCTGATAATTTATTAGCTGCTATTAGCTGATGTCAGCTCCTATGTTAGCTGCTATTAGCTGATGTTAACCGCTATTAGCTGATGTTAGCTGCTTTAAGCTGTAATTAGCTGCGGTGCATCATTTAATGAACAAGGATTTGAGAATAATAACATAAATAAATTTATATTATGGTATGGTGTTTTCTTCAGAAACCACAGGTCTGGATCACAGTGATGGTTTTTACGCTGGGATGCCGATCCCCTGTGCCGACACCTTCTGTGTTCATGGGAAATGTGAGATCAAAAACAACGTCGCCACCTGCAGGTCAGTCACTGTAGTACCAGTAACAATATGTCTGTTACACAGTTTGTCCAGCAGGGAGAGATGAGACTGAAACACAATGTTATTGACATCTTTATGACACGCCTCTTCCATTTTGTCACTTCCTGTTTGTCCCAGATGCGACGCAGGCTACAAAGGTCAACAGTGCGACGAGCCTCAGGACTTCAACATCCTCTATGTCGTCCCCAGTGGACAGAAACTTCACTACGTCCTCATCGCAGCTATCATAGGCGCCGTGCAAATTTCCATTATTGTCGCTGTGGTGATGTGCATCACAAGGTACAAACATGTTGCATCGTGTAAAAAACAAAACAGAAATCTAAAGAGGCTTAACTACAGGGACAGAGGCCTGTTAGCTTGAATGCTAACTAGTACTGGGGCAGATGTCTGTTAGCTTGAATGCTAACTAGTACTAAGTACTGGGACAGAGGCCTGTTAGCTTGAATGCTAACTAGTACTGGGGCAGATGTCTGTTAGCTTGAATGCTAACTAGTACTAAGTACTGGGACAGAGGTATGTTAGCTTGAATGCAATGCTAACTAGTGCTAAGCACTGGGACAGAGGTATGTTAGCTTGAATGCTAATGATGC
Organism: Solea solea; assembly: GCF_958295425.1. Classification (NCBI taxonomy): domain Eukaryota; kingdom Metazoa; phylum Chordata; class Actinopteri; order Pleuronectiformes; family Soleidae; genus Solea; species Solea solea. Next base: position 22,358,627 of record NC_081134.1, read on the forward strand.
TAACATTTAAAGACAAAGTAGAGGTTGTTTTTTTGGAGGTTTTTTTGTTAAAAATGTAAATTTTTCTCTGTCTCTTCAGGAAATGTCCGAAAAACAACAGAGGGCGGCGACAAAAACAAAACCTTGGACACTTTTCCTCGGACACTAACTCCAGGATGGTATAGCCTCATTTGACGGACGCTTCTTTTTTTGATAAGTTTTTTTCTTACAGCCATTTTTTTTAAACAGTAGACGTATGTATCCTTTATTTTGTCGTCAAAAAGAAGAAGACGAAGGACATTTCTATTGACGGGGCCTTATTTTCTCTGCTTTTTTCTTTGTTTTTTTTTTGAGGATGGGACGATTGTTCGTTCACGTGTGCTCATTACTTCACGTTACTTCACCTGCTTCCTCACAGGTTTTTGTTGAACACTTTGTAAAAAAATGGCACCTTTCATAAACATAAACAGACAAATGTAAAATGGCCGCCGCTCTGGAATGTTGATCTGATCGCCAAAGGAAGTTTGTTTCTGATTGTTTTGTGTCGTTGGACGTGACAAACACACGTGTATGTCCCCCTGATGTCGTGAATCCGTCCTTGACTTGTCGGAACTAGTAAAAAGTTGCGTTCACACCGGAAACAAAGATCATCTTGGCTCAGCATCTGTCGACAGTCGACGGTTTCGCAAATGTTTACGTTGACTTTGTGATCCTTCGTTGTGGACACACCTTCATTAACACTTTTGGCCCCACCCTCTTTTGCTTTTCTCGGTCTTGTTGGCTCAGTACAGTGGCTTGAAGTGTAAAACACTTTACAAATCCAAAAAAAATTGTAAAAAAAAGAAAAAATTGACGACGTATTGTCCACAGCAGAGACCCTGACAGGAAACCAGCAGGAAGTCCGACGGAAGAGCGTAAAGTTTTGTCGTTGACCTCGTTGGTGCTGTTGCTGTCGTTGAAACTTGCTGCAACCTCACGTTCCCCAGAGTTAATATTCCAAAACACTGCTACTTTTATCGCTAATAGCACTTTTGTCGCATTTGTTTTTAAGTAAATCTGTCGTACACACGGTACACAGAGCGTCGTTAACCACTGATATCATGAAGAATAGCTGAATTTATGTCACTCCCGGTTCCGACTTCCAGATTCCGATGTAAATGGAACACTATTCTCTCTTCTGTGAGCAGTTGGGGTCGATGTGCGCCCTCTGCCGGTATAAGTTGTAACTACGCCACGTGTAAGGTCCAAAGAACTTACAACTTGCGACACGGCTGGAACTCGCAAGGATTCCACTTTGGTTTGGAAGGACGTCAGTGTGTGTGAACAAAGCTAATTTATTGATTTGTTATTTTTGTTTGCGTTCACTCTTCTTATTTCTGAACTCTCGCTCCTGTATATTAGCATGACTCGTGAAAACTGTGTACCTTGGTGTAGTTTTGACAAAAGTTTTTAAAAAAAAGAAAAAGCTGATGTGCTGACGCCTTGACCTCCAAAGAGACGCTGGAAGTTGCACGGAAGAGCGTAAAGTTTTGTCGCAGACACTGTTTGCATCGTCAGCGTTGTTGCTTGTTTACGTTCCCGTGTAAAAAGTATCATGTTGATTGTAACGTTCAGAGTTGACTCGTGTGGACTGTGAAGGAGGTCGGGTGGTTGCAGGTTAAATTCTCGGTTCCCGTAGTCGAGACTTTTGATGAAAGTCTTTGTTTGTTTTTATTTTGTGTCTGAGAGACAGAGAAATCACTTCACTCACGTTTCTGTCTGAGGTGAAGATGTGAGTGTGAAATACACACACACGCCTGAACATTCTGTGAATGAAACTCCAACACAACCTGTTTTAATCTTCATCTTTAAAAGGATAGTTGTGAGTATGTGGTACGAATACAAAGTTTTCCCCGTTTTTAACCAAGAAACAGCCTGATACACGTCTTTATCTCACTGTGAGACAGACTTTTGTAAACCACTCACTCTCCCACACCAAAGTCCATAGAGAAAATCAGTGATTTTAACATCACACACACAGGAGTTGTTGATCCACTGTTGCCTCCATCACTAAGTTCTGATGTTTTATTTTGTAACTTTGGCTTTGAAAATCATACATTCAGATTGACCTCAGTGACACAAAGTGGGGGGTGGGGTGGCTCAGTGATTAAGACTGGCACCATGTGTGCAAAAGACATCATGGTTGCAAATTCAACTCCACCCCTGGCTGGTTGTACTCAGTTCCTTTGTAAGTTGCTTTGGATAAAAGCGTCTGCTAAATGACATGTAATGTAATGTAAAGTGACCACACGAGGCAGCAGAGGACCAGCAGCTCCTGTGTTCCCACCAGCTAAAATCACTGATTTTCTCTATGGGGTTTGGTGTGGGAATCCTAATCCTTGTAAACCATCAGAAATAAAACATTTAAACAGTATTGGGTGGAAATTTCAGAAATTATATTAAACGTCATAAAAGAATATGGTGTATCTACTGCCCTCTCTGGTCAAACCCCAGCTACTGCATTCACATTATGACTCAGAATTGTTCAAAATCAGGGATTTGGTTTCGTCTGCCTTCAATCTGACGTAGATTTGATAAGCGGAGTCTCATGTTGGTTCTCAGCAGCAGGGGTCGCTCACATACGAATATCCCTGAAAGGTTTAACAAACGCTGCTTTGAGCCTGAGCGTCACAGATATTTGTCTGTTTCTGCATTTGTTTTTCTTTCACTGGATTATTATTTTTCTGTCACGTCTTCATGTCGTAGCTCAGCTCCTCCCTTTTCTTCTTGTTGTCGGCCATTGCAGCTGTAATCTTCTCTAAATGTGACTAGAATGTGTTTGACATGTTAATATTCATGCATGTAGACTGTGAGAGGAGATTTTCGGCTTCTGTTATAATAAAAAAAAGGAATTTCTTTTTTTTTATTTACACAAATAGAGGCGTGTCATTTGATCTGAGTCTTTTTCTCTCTCTGGTTTTATTTTCATTGGAGTTTCATTTTTCTGATGCTGCTCTTGTTTTACATTGTCCACTTCCTGTTATGGATTTGTGTGTTCATGTGTGTGAGTGTGAGATGTTTTTCCTCCAGAGATTCTGTGTCCTACTTCCATAAACTAAAAACTACAGCTACGTTAATCAAATTGCACGTGTTTTATTGTGATAGGATTGGGTGAACCTGCCAGAGAGGGAGGGGCTAACGTGATTCTGCGGCTAATCAAAAACTGCTCATCTGCAAAAGTCAGAACCAGAACAGAGGTCACCGCTCAGACAGAACACGTGTGCCACTCCTTTCTGGCAGTGGGCGGAGCCTTGGGCACGCTGCCTGGGCTAAACATAGAGCTGTGGAGCTGCAGACACAGAAGCAGCTGCTGGCTTCAGTCGAACACATCCAGTAATAGTAGCCTCTAAAATATCACTCTTTCAAGAATGTGATCCCAATATTCATTCATTAAAATGAAAACAAAATTTTTCAGGTGTCAGTTTAGCTCCTAACGACGTAAATCAGTCGACGTCTTCACAGGAACCATGAGGGATGCGATACAAACTTAATTTCCTGGCAAAAAAGGAAGTTGAATTGTTTCATGTTTTAAGGTTTAAGGTTTGCTTCAGTGAAACTAGAACGGATTGTTTTGGTTGGCTCTTCCACATTTGAAAGTTTGGGTTGTAGTTCAGATGTAACAGGCTCTGCCTTTTACCAGAACCAGTAGGTCCACCCTCAGCGGATCCTGAACGCTCAGAACCACCATAAGCTCGTAGCCTGGAAAGATTCCGGTTCATTCCACATCAGTTTATCACGTCACTGACTTAACTTCTACTCAAGACAAAGTAATCCTGGACTTTTATGTTCAGACGTTAGCATCAAGACTTCAAAAATTCACTTTGACTTGTTTTCATGTGGACAGAACCTAAGAACTGCAGAAGTCCGGTTACCAACAGCTAACTCCTGAAGATACCCAAGGACAAAGACTGAGTCAAGACCGAGGCAGGAGACAGAGTGGTCTTAACTCTGCCTCAGTCTTGGTCCGACTTTGGTCTTGATTACGACGGCAGCTCAGGATTCTTCCACGTTTTGGCAGCTCACAGGAGTGGGTGTTAAAATAGTGGCCATCTGATGCTCTTCTCTGGAAATGTCAGTCAACTCTATAAAGAGATCCAGATCTCAGTCTGAGTCAATGTTTGGACTCTGCCCCCCCCCCCCCCATGAGGGAAGTGAAAAAAGGGCAGCGTTTAATCCCTGAAAACGTTCCAGCCAAAGCTGCTGCTGATGATGTACATATTTCACAGCTGCTGGCACCGACCCATGAGCAAAAAAAATTATGAATCAGTCTGCATAGGTTCAACAACGTGGATCAGGACTAAGGCGGGGATTTCCATCCTCCCTCAGTTTGAGTCGTCTCAAAATGTCAGAGTGTCGCCTTACAAAGAGTTTTTATTTTTAGCTGGAGTTCGTGTGAGCGTCGCTCCCCTCCACTCCCCTCATGAGAATCCAACGTCCCTTTGGATGTAGGCTTTTTTTAAAAAGGGGTAGGTGGAGTTTCCCCTCTCCCGTCTCCAGACCTGAGTTGGGGTGGCACCACTCTCCGGTCTCTCTGCTGGTAACCCTGACGGTCCTGGTCCCCCTCCCCAAACTAAACTACACGTCTGACTCTTTAAACGTTTGGGACGAGAATCGTCGAAACTCTGCAATGGATCAGCATAAGTATCGCACAGCGGGCGTCCAGGAGAAGCTGGAGATCGTCGGGGTGGAGGACGAGGCCGGGAACCCCATCAGCGCCCTGACTATCCTGTCCCTGCTAGAGCGCGTGGCCGGCATCATCGACAACGTCCAGTCCGGCCAGCAGCGCATGGAGGAGCGTCAGCTGGAGCTGGAGAACAACATCAAGAGCATCCAGGGCGACGTCATGAAGCTGGCCAAGGACCACGGCGACACCAGCGGCACGGTGGAGAAGCTCCTGCAGAAGACCCGCAAGGTCAGCGCCAACGTCAAGGAGGTCCGCTCCCGCGTGGAGAAGCAGAACGTACGAGTCAAAAAGGTCGAGTCCACACAGGACGAGCTGCTGACGCGCAACAAGTTCCGAGTGGTCATCTATCAGGTGAGCGTTTGTTCAAAGGTTACGTTTTTATCGCAGAAACATTCCACTCATCTGTTCAACTGAACAGGAAGTCGGCTATTTGGAATTTGGCAAATTGCAAATGAACAAACTCACCCAAGCGCGTTAATCGTACCAACATAAAAAATGCATCAAAATACATCAAAGGCAAAAAAAGCCATTGAAAAGTCTTGCAGATTCAAAAGGGGGTGGCCACGGCAAGCATCGGAATTTGCCGAACTGACCGTTCGCCACTAAACAGGAACTTTAACTTCGCCATACAGTAACCAATTGCCTCGAAACTTCGTACGTGACACAAGAGACCGACCCTGAACACGTCCACGGACAAAGTTGTCACACAAGAAGTAGGCTGTTTTGAATTTAGCTGCTTTTTCGCCATTAAACAGGAAGTGCCTAACGTAACTCGGCTGTACATCGACTGAAACGCTGAAAACTTCTTGTGTGAGACCAGGGGATCACCCCTAGCATAACCTGCACACAGGAAGTAGGTCTTTTGAAACTGGAAGTGCCCTGTAACTCGCTTTATTAAACTTGACTTAGCGTGTTTATCGTACCAAGATAAAAAACATGTCCATTTGTACGAAACACATCAAAGGCAAAACGTTTTCAAAAGGGTGTTTTGTGGATTCAAAAGGGGTTGGCCAAAGACGTTTTTTTCTTGGCTTGACGCCAAAATAAAGTAGTCGAAGATAATATTAGTGCATTCAATCCAGTTACTCGCACTTATATCCGATAAAAATCCTGTGTCATGTGACCCCAAGTGAGCGTTGATTGTATCTGCTCATAGAAGCTACATGTTAGCACTTTTTACAGTTTTGTTTTGTGGAAAAATTAGCTTTAAAAGTTGACACACCCCTGTAGAGACAGGAAAAATGTTGCTTGTTAATTTGTCTCTGCTTTTTGTACAAAAACATCCAACTGCAGTCTCCTGATTGGGTTCAAAGAACATTTACTTTAATTATTCTATTAAATTATTCATTCATTAATCAACATATTTCATGGGTGTATTGGTTTTTTCCGACCTGGACTTCGTAACAGGACTCCGATTGAGTCACGAGATTTAAAATCCTTCAGCTTCAACAGTGGCAGAGTGAAGAGCTTTGAGGACATGTCTCAACACCAGCTCAATAAGATGCTTTTTAAAGGCCTTTAACTGAAAGGACGGTTTAAAAATAAGACACTGAAATCAGTCCGCTTCAGCCCGAGGATCCAGTCCAGGTTTCTGTTTATAAACAACTGGAGCATAATTAAGTTAAGAGTAAGTGGATTTGTTCCCTTAGGCGGAACAAGGCCACGTGCCAAGACTGAGATGAACTAAATTCATTAAGACGCAGTGAGAGACTGAGCGAGGACGCGAAGACACGGCGTCACAGTGAAGCATCTGTATCGTTATAAGACGCTGCACGTCCTCACAGAGGACGTTAATCAGGAGACGAGAGCTGGAGCGAGCGAGACATCAACACGTTGAAAAATAAACCAAAAAGACACATGATACGACTTTTTAATGACATTAAATCAGAATTCAGTGGGGTCAAATCAGATGATGAACAGAACTCAGAGGGAAAAGTGACACTATTTTATTTAGGGATATAGAAAATTACAGCGCAATAAAACATATATTCTTTAGGTTTAGACATTTCAGATGATCTCTGCCAGATCCTACATTTACGTCAACATGTTGGTTTTATTCATTTTTTAAATCTTTTATTTATTATTTATGTCAGTACTCATCACTGGCCGTGTTGTGAGCGCCCCCTGCTGCTGAGACACAGACGCTCATAAGGAAAAACTGATTTTTACCAACTTACAATATCTTAAGAACACGTTCACGTCTTTATCTCACTGTGAGACAGACTTTTCCAACAGGAAACTGAAGTTTGTAAACCACTCACTCTCCCACACCAAACCTCATAGAGAAAATCAGTGATTTTAGCTGGAGGGGACACAGGAGCTGCTGGTCCTCTGCTACCTGGTGTGGTCACTTTGTGTCACTGAGGTCAATTTGAACAAAGGATTATGAAAGCCGAATTTTACAGAATAAGACATTAGAAGTTAGTGATGGAGGCAGCAGTGGATCAACAACTCCTGTGTGCTGTGATGTTAAAATTAGAGTTGTTCCGATTCCGATACCGGTATCGGAAATGCCTCCGATACTGCCGAAAATGTGGGTATCGGTATCGGCGAGTACTGGAGTCCATGCACCGATCCGATACCACGTTATTTAATAGAGCTCCGTTAGCTCTGACGCGGTTCTTCTTCGCCGCTCTTGAAACAGTTGCGCTGTGCTGTTTTAGAGGCGTGAAGAAGAACTGATCACCCGACACCTGTAGACAAGGAGCTAACGTTAGCTCATCATGTCGGCAGTTTGGCAGTATTTACCAGTTAGCTCCGTTAGCGTTGTTAGCTGCGCTAGCTCCGTTAGCGCGTCTACAGTCAAACTGGAGCCGCCCGTTTATTAAACGAAAAGAGCAGCGCTACAGCTAACCAGCGTACCTGTGTCCTGCGTATGTAGGCCTCTGTTTTTAAAGTTTAGCGTTACTTCAGAGACTCATTTTAACAATCTGGAGTCGAGTAAAAATTATGTCACGCGCGTCCTTTCCCGGTCAGTCGTCATGGAAACATGAAGCTCTGCCAGTGCTGCGGTGTTTGGACCAGAGTCAAAAAAAACGTACAAGCTGAAAAACAAAATAACATATCACTGGTCAAAATAAATGATGTCCATTTGCTGTATTCGTTCATGTTTTACAGAGGGTTTAACCTTAGCCAAACCTTACCACCAATGATTTATTTATATATTTATATATTTATATATTTATATATATATATATATATATATATATATATATACACACACACACACACATATATATATATATATATACACACACATATATATACACATATATATATATATATATACATACACATATATATATATATATATATATATATATATATATATATATATATATACATATATGTGTATGTTTATTTCGGTCATGTCAGTTAGATCACTCATCATCACACATCATCTTAGTGTAGTTTACACAATACACATAACCAAAAGGGAAAGCCGGAGAAGCAAAAGCTTATCTAGTCCCGTCCCCATTACCCACAGAATACATATTTTCATCATACAATACATAATTTTTCTTTTTCTTATTACATTTTGACAAAAACATGTTTCAGCATCAGGTAGCACTCAGAGATTTTTTTATAACACACTGGTATCGGTATCGGTACTCGGTATCGGCCGATACCCACAGCACAAGTATCGGAATCGGTATCGGGAGGAAAAAAATGGTATCGGAACATCTCTAGTTAAAATCACTGATTTTCTCTATGGACTTTGGTGTGGGAGAGTGAGTGGTTTCCTAGCTCGGTTTCCTGTTAGAAAAGTCAGTGAGATAAAGACTGGCAGCCGCGTTTTTTAAGTGCAGGGGGCGCTCACAGCACAGTCAGTGCTGATTATACTGGAAATAACTGAACTATCACTTTAATAATAAGCATTACGTATTTCACACTAAATGTACAGAATCACTGCTAAACAGATGAAGTAAACTTCAGTTATTTCAGTGGTGAATGGATCGATGTCATTATTACCTGCCAGCTTGAGTTTCTGGTGTTTGTTGCCGTCGACAGCAGCTTCCAGTCTCAATGAGTCTCCGTTTCATCCGAGTAAAAATAGACAAACTGGATCTCGCGAAGACGTCGGGAACGGCAGCTCCGGTCGTCTCGGAGGTATATCATATTTTCTGTCGTCTGAAGGAGCAGCGCGTGCGTTTATTCCTCGTGGACGCAGGAGACAGACGAGATGCTGCAGATCACTTTCACAGTACAGATTATAATCCACACTGTGAGACATGTTCATCACCTGATCTGCAGCTGCACAAGAAGCCAAAGTCAAAGTTTACAGATGAAGACAGACGCAGGACGAGGGCGAAGATTCAGACGCAGGACGAGGACGAAGATTCAGGACATTTAAAAATAAAAACAGAAATAGTTTAAATACTTTTAATATCAAATATGAATATATTATAAAAATCTGCTCTTGAGGTTCATTTAAAGTCCAAACTCAGAAACTTAATCAGCACTGACATGAGATTCCAAGATGGCTGCCACTTTTACAAACTCTGCTACTTTTACCGTTAATTTCACTTCTGCCATATTTGTCTCATGGTAAATGTTTCGCAAACATAACACTGTTTCAAATCGCTCTTTAAACATGATGTCACACTGTTAACGTGAGGAAAAGATCATGTACTGCTATGCTTACAGCGGCTAACAATGGCAAACAATGCTAACTGTGGCTTACAATGGCAAACAATGCTAACTGTGGCTAACAATATCAAACAATGCTAACTGTGGCTAACAATGGCTAACTCAAGAAACGTTTGCATCGATGTGTTTTTGTGGACGGTAGAGGAGGACGGTATGGTTCTATTCCTGACGGAAACACATAAATACAAACAGTTCTGAACAAGACTTAACCAGACTGAACCAAACTGAACCCGACTGAACCAAACTGAACCAGACTGAACCACACTGAACCAGACTGAACAAGACTGAACCAAACTGAACCAGACTGAACCAAACTGAACCACACTGAACCAGACTGAACAAGACTGAACCAAACTGAACCAGACTGAACCAAACTGAACCACACTGAACCACACTGAACAAGACTGAACCAAACAAAGGACAGAGAGATTAGGCACCTGGTCTACAAATGCGTAGCAAAAACATCCACGGATGTAGATGACCTTGACATGAAGCTAATTAAGAAAGTAATAGATGGAATCATTTCACCTCTAACATATATCTGCAACCTGTCATTTCAGACAGGGACATTTCCCACCAAAATGAAAGTGGCAAAAGTTGTGCCATTGTTCAAGAAAGGGGACATACACAAATTTACTAATTACAGACCAGTCTCAATACTGCCACAACCGTCAAAAGTTCTGGAGAAACTATTTAACGATAGGCTAGACAACTTCATTAACAAACACAATCTGCCATATATTGATTGGGTCATTTAGTGACTCTGAGTGCCACCTGATGCTGAAACATGTTTTTGTCAAAATGTCATAATAAAAAAAAATAATTGGTATGATGGTATTCGGTGGGTAATGGGGGCGGGACTAGATAAGCTTTTGCTTTTCCCGCTTTCCCATTCGGTTATATGTATTGTGTGGACTACACTAAGATGATGTGTGATGAGGAGTGATCTAACTGACATGACTGAAATAAATAAATAAACATAAACACAAACATAAACATAAACTGAACCAATCTGAACCAGACTGAACCAAACTGAACCAGACTGAACCACACTGAACAAGGCTGAACCAGACTGAACCTAACTGAACCACACTCAACCAAACTGAACCAAACTGAACCAAACTGAACCAGACTGAACCAAACTGAACCAGACTGAACCAAACTGAACCAAACTGAACCACACTCAACCAGACTGAACCAAACTGAACCACACTGAAACACACTGAACCAGACTGAACCAAACTGAACCACACTGAACCACACTGAACCAAACTGAACCACACTGAAACACACTAAAGCACATTGAACCAAACTAAACCAGACTGAACCAAACCGAACCAAACTGAACCACACTGAACAAGACTGAACCAGACTGAACCTAACTGAACCACACTCAACCAAACTGAACCAAACTGAACCAGACTGAACCAAACTGAACCAAACTGAACCACACTGAACCAGACTGAACCAAACTGAACCACACTGAAACACACTGAACCAGACTGAACCAAACTGAACCACACTGAACCACACTGAACCAGACTGAACCACACTGAACCAAACTGAACCACACTGAACCACATTGAACCAAACTGAACCACACTGAACCACACTGAACCAAACTGAACAACACTGAACCAGATTGAACCAAACTGAACCAGGCTGAACCACACTGAACCACACTGAATCAGACTGAACCAAACTCAACCAGACTGAACCAGACTGAACCCCTCTGAACCAGACTGAACCAAACTGAACCACACTGAACCACACTGAACCAGACTGAACAAGACTGAACCAGACTGAACCAAACTGAACCAAACTGAACCAAACTGAACCAAACTGAACTAAACTGAACCAGACTGAACCAGACTGAACCAAACTGAACCCGACTGAACCAATCTGAACCAGACTGAACCACACTGAACCAGACTGAACCAAACTGAACCAAACTGAACTAAACTGAACAACACTGAACCAGATTGAACCAAACTGAACCAGGCTGAACCACACTAAACCAAACTGAACCAAACTGAACCAGACTGAACCCCTCTGCACCACACTGAACCAAACTGAACCAGACTGAACCCCTCTGCACCAGACTGAACCAAACTAAACCAGACTGAACCAAACCGAACCAAACTGAACCACACTGAACCAGACTGAATCAGACTGAACCAAACTCAACCAGACTGAACCACACTGAAACACACTGAAACACACTGAACCACACTGAACCAAACTGAACCAGACTGAATCAGACTGAACCAGACTGAACCAAAGTGAACCAGACTGAACCACACTGAACCACACTGAACCAATAACAGGACAGTTGTGTGATATCTTTGTTGTTTATTTCTGATCAGATTGTCCACACATACTCAAACTCTTCTGTCTTTTTTACCTGTAGGGGGAGACAGAGGTTCCATCTGTTGCTGTCACTAAGTCTCCTAAAGGCATGGGCCTGGAGGGGCTGGAGATCGAACCCGACTCCTATGACGCCCCCGCTGACCTCTCCTCCGACGAAGAGTACCTGAGCGTGGAGGAGACAGAGTCTTCTCGAGCCGCTCGCCTCAAGAAGTCCATGGTGAAGAGCACGGAGACACTGAAGGCTGCCTTCTCCAAGGAGAACATGAACAAGACCAAAGACAACCTCGGCTCCAAGTTCCACAACCTGGGCGAGAAGGTCATGCCTCCCGAGCGGCGCGAGAAGATGCACCAGGCCGGCGAGCGGCTGAAGCAGTCGGGCGAGCGGCTAAAGGACAACATTGCCAAGAAAGCTCCCAACAAAGAAACCTTTCGCATCAAGCTGAAGAAGGAGAGGGTTGTCGCCGAAGGTCAGGAGGGCGCCGAGGGCGAAGCCGAGCCCCACGAACAGGCCAAGGAGGAGGAGGAGCCACAGGCGCCGAACCAGGGCATCGCCTACACCGAGGTCACAACGGAAAGCAAGAGGGAGGGGCCAGTGGAGTAGGTCGGCGTCACCAGGAAGCAGGACACTCGACTGTGATTGGTCTACAGCGATGAAGGACATTTAGTTAGCCTGAATTAAACAAAAGAAGTGAAAGTGTTATCACTTTATGAACTGGTTATTTATTCAATCTTTGACGTGAGTGAATGAGTGAGTGAGGGCAATAATTCACCAAAACACCACCACTTTAAAGCTGCAGTGCGTAACTTCGTAAACAAATCTTTGACGAATGACTTCACACTCTCTCGCTGTCCCTTGTGTCACCCAGCGACATTCCCCCGCTGCGCACAGGAAGTGATTTTCCCACTTGAGCTAGTGAGGTGGGAGAGTGCAGTTTGTCTCCGCCCACCCCCGCTCTCCTGCTGCATACACACAAACACTCCGCCAGTCAGGTCTGACAGGGTTGTCTGTTTTCAGATGAAGAAAAAAGACATTTTGTCAAAGTGAGGACATTTTGTCAAAGCGAGGACATTTTGTTAAAGGGAGGACATTTTGTCAAAGCGAGGACATTTTGTTAAAGGGAGGACATTTTGTCAAAGCGAGGACATTTTGTTAAAGGGAGGACATTTTGTCAAAGTGAGGACATTTTGTCAAAACAAGGACATTTTGTCAATGGGAGGACATTTTGTCAAAGCAATTACATTTTGTCAAAGGGAGGACATTTTGTCAAAGGGAGGTAATTTTGTCAAAGTGAGGACATTTTGTTAAAGTGAGGACATTTTGCCAAAGCAAGGACATTTTGTTAAAGTGAGGACATTTTGCCAAAGCAAGGACATTTTGTCAAAGTGAGGACATTTTGTTAAAGGGAGGACATTTTGTCAAAGCGAGGACATTTTGTCAAAGCGAGGACATTTTGTTAAAGGGAGGACATTTTGTCAAAGCAAGGACATTTTGTCAAAGATAGGACATTTTGTTAAAGGAGGACATTTTGTCAAAGCGAGGACATTTTGTTAAAGGGAGAACATTTTGTCAAAGGGAGGACATTTTGTTAAAGGGAGGACATTTTGTCAAAGCGAGGACATTTTGTTAAAGGGAGAACATTTTGTCAAAGCAAGGACATTTTGTTAAAGGGAGAACATTTTGTCAAAGCAAGGACATTTTGTTAAAGGGAGGACATTTTGTCAAAGCAAGGACATTTTGTTAAAGCGAGGACATTTTGTCAAAGTGAGGCCATCGCTTATGTTCACAAAGGACAAGTTACTTACTGCAGCTTTAAGCTTCGTAATTTAAGACTTGAGTCCAAATTTCAGAGACGTGCGATTTTTCAGAGGTTGTGTTGTAGTTGGGGATCGGGGTCAAAGGTCACACGAGGTTTAGGGTCTGACAGAGAAGAGAGGACAGACATGTTGATGTAAGGTTTGCATCTCTTGTACATATGAAGGAGACTTCAGTCCGTGGAGGTCTCAGCTGGTTTCTGAGGAACCCGGACTCAACGTCAGACTGGATTCTGAGAGCGGGAGAAAAAACAAACAAACATGTAGACGTAGAAGAAGACGAGGTGAGAGTGAGACACAGCAGGACAAGGCTGTCGCACGTAGAAGCTATGGAATTTAACACCGACGAGGAACACAGAGCGTGGTCGAGGGTTCTAAAAATCTGAAGATAAATATAAATAAAGTTAACGTACATTCATTGCAACTCTGGCACCTTTGAACAGAACTCAAGAACAAGAACTCATGATTTTACGAACACGACATGTTTTGCGCTCCCATGGTAAAGTTAGAAAGTGATATTCTCTATATAAATCTGTATTTACACCTGTACGTGTAATCTACAGTGATGAAGTACTCGAGTCCGGTCTCAAGACCGATTTCTGCTTTCTCTGACTCATCTCAGACTTGTTCCTTCAAAGACTCAGTCTTGACTCGGACTTGGACCACAGTGGGAGGAGAAGGTCTCGTAATTTCAGACCAACGCATTTTTTTATGTTCTAGTTATATCCTAACTATGATTAAAAAAGTCATGTTGATGACAGAGCAGCACTGTTGAAACAGTTTATAAAAATAGGCAGAAGATGATGCATGTGATAGGGATTTTTTTAATGATAGTAAAAGCATAGTCCATATTAAGACGTTAAGACTGCGCCTCTAAACAATTCCCAATCTAGCTTAGTCTATAGGCCTAACTGTTGATTATTAACTGGAGTGATACTAAATCATGAATATGAAAATTGACATGTTTTTATGGTCTTGGTCTCGACTCGGTCGCGACTTCTTGAGGACTCGGTCTCGACTCAGACTTGCTTCCTCAAAGACTTGGTCTTGACTCGGACTCGACTGTATTTGAAAACCAACGGACTCAGTCTCGACTCGGTCTCGACCCTTCAAAGACTCGGTCTTGACTCGGACTCGGCATAGGCAGTCTCATCCCCATCACTGGTAAGCTACACCGTTCTGCCAGCAGGTGGCGCTATACCCACAGGCCACTTCACCACAATTGCTGTAGCCACGCCCCTTTTTGAATCTGTTAATTTTAATATTAATTGGCATGTTTTTTATGTTGGTAAGATAAACGCGCAAATCGCAGAGAAGGAAGCCAAATTCAAAATGGCTGACTTCCTGTTGAGTTGAGGTCTTGGTTCCTGTGGGCTTTTTTGTTTGTCTCGGTCTGCGACATGTCCCCACCACGTTTTGTGAAATTTGGTGCACCGGGCTTTACTTTTGGGGGCACTAACGATGAAAGCGCTAACGATGAAAACACTAACATGAAAAATGCTAACAATGAAGATGATGAAAACTCTAAAACAGGGGTCTCAAACTCAAATTACCTGTGGGCCACTGACGGTCTCGTCTGGTCAGTCGGGGGCCAGTCAAGTAAAAAAAAAAAGCCCAACTTTTTTGGGAAAGCAACAGTTGTGGTTGATGTTATGAGCTCATATCATCAATATGCCATATTAATTCCTTTTACTCTTGCCTCGTGTGAGCTTTTCTGTCTTTTATCCATTATTCTGTATAGCACTTTGGTCCACTGTGTTTGTTTTGTGCTTTACAAATAAAGTTGGATTGGATTGGATAATTTCAAAATATAAGTGCTTGTTTTAATATCCAACAATAAAAAAAGCATATTTATGATGCAAAATTAATCTATTAATTTAAAAATAAAAACATATAGAAATGACTCGTTACAACTTGATATCGTTTGGAGAGCCACATGAAATCGATTGGAGGGCCACATGTGGCCCCCGGGCCGCCAGTTTGAGACCCCTGCTCTAAACGGTGAAAACGCTAACATTCAAAATGCTGATGATGAAAACGTTGACGCTACTGTAAACATCGGAAGGGTGGTGCTCAACAGTAACAAATGATAACTTATTATTATAATTTATTTGGTTCATGAAAATAGAGGAGTAACTTTTCGTGAAAGACTTTCAGTATTAGCCCCATTGTAACGCAATGCTACGCTACTGTCGTCACTTTACACGACGAGTAACCACTCAAATATGACTATGAATTTCCGATCTATGTACTCTGGTCTGGTGCAAACTACAAGCTGCAAACTAGCTCCGAAATTGCGACGTAAGTGGTGCGACCCAACCCTGAACTCTGTATGACTAAAATGACAACGTATTAACTCGCCGATCTTCCATGGGCTCCGCCTCTTTTTGAAAGCCTAAACAGGTTGTATGAACACAAATTACTCAGCGCTGATCTCGTCATCGCAGTAAACATGTCGCCATGTGATGGCGCCACTTTCACTTTACGTTCTGTTTTATTCTGAAGGTCACGTCACACAAACGTTACTTTAACAGATTTCAGAGAATCCGATCTTTGCTGCTAGAGGCTTTTTTTCTCTTTTTGCACTGCTGCTTTTTAGTGTATTTTTATTATTTATTTGTATTTTATTCTCCAGTTTTTGCTGCTTGTTAGTTTTATTTTGAAGGTGATCACTGACATCACACTTTTAGGCGCAAATCTTTTCTTCTACTCTTTTCATTTTATGTTTAGCTCAGCATCTTATTGTGAAAGACACACTTCCTGCTTTGGTAACTTTCTGTATCCTTGTTGCTGCTGGTGAATGGATAAACGCTGTGTTCCAGTTGTACTCAGAAGTTGTAACTCGGAACAACTGACTTTGGAGTTTTTGTATAATCATTTCCACCGTCACCAGTAGGGGGCAGTGTGGTGTGTTTTTGAAGTTGCTATCTCTGCGTACACTCAAAACACAGAAATAACGATTGATATATTTTTTTGTTGTGAAAGTTTTAAAAAGGTTTCATTTCTTACATGTGTCTCACTTTTTTCACTTTGAATCAGTTTAATTTTTTTTTTTCATCTGAACCCAGCGTCGGTCGGCCGACTGAACCCTGTGTGTGTTTTGTTTTGTACAAATAAATAAAGTTGTGTTGAAACCGACGTGAACCCGTGGAGACGTCTTGAAAACAACGTACACCTTCACATGTTTGACAAAATCTAAATTTTATTACATACAGAAAAATCAGTGATTTTAACATCACACACACCACTGCTGCCTCCATCACTAAGTTCAAATGTCTCATTTTGTAAAATTCGGCTTTCATGATCCCTCTTTCAGATATACCTCTGTGACACAAAGTGACCACACGAGGCAGCAAAGGACCAGCAGCTCCTGTGTCCCCGTGAGTTAAAATCACTGATTTTCTCTATGGACTTTGTTGTGAGAGAGTGAGTGGTTTACAAACTTCAGTTTCCTTCAGTTGGAAAAGTCTGTCTCACATTGAGATAAAGACATGAATGTCTGATGTAGATTGTGTGAAGTGAGTCTCCTGTTGGTGACTCTGTCCTGCTCAGCTGCTGCGTCCGATCTCAGCTGCAGCTTTTTATAAACCTGACAAACTCAGAAAGACGACACCGTGGCGACATTAACCTCTCCCACAAATACCAGCAGGCACCTGTGCTTTACTGTTACCGGGTTGTCACGGCAACAGCACCTATCAAAGCCTGAGGAGAAGTGGAGCCAAATGAAATAATAGAATTTTTCCCCTTCTTCAGACCAGCGAGTCTCTACTTCTGCATCAGTGACGCCGTCTGAAAAAAAGGTCCACAGTTTAGATTTTCATCAGAGCTGATGAGCGAGCGGCAAACGCTGCTCTGGAGTGATTTCATTCAGCTCTGTGTTTGTCATGCATCAGCTGAGCTCTTCATACAAACGTGTCCAAGAGAGGAAAAGGCCTTGAGTGTTTAAAGGAGAGCAGGGAATATTTTCATCTCCTCCTCTCCACACTTCCCTTCTTCTTTGTTGGCTCAGAGCGATCGAACCGCAGAGACTGACTCGTCAAATGTGTTCTCGCTGCAGTTGTAGAATGTTCATCAGTGCTTTCACACGTACAATACTCACTTACATTTGCTGTCATTGGAACAGGAGGGAGAGTGGAGAGCTGCAGTGTGACTGTGTCACCTGAGAGGATCGCTGCACGAGTGACTTGTAAAGCAGTTGTTTTGGGTGAAAGTGAATCATTAGAATCATTCATTCAGATGAGTTGACAGAATGGTTCAGTCCTTCAGTCAGCTGTTTTTGTTTAGACGACAGAAAGAGCCCTGGACTAAAACATGGCTTCAGCAATTTGCACGTGGCTATGTATTGCTAGAATAACAGTCGTATTTTTTTAAAGTTGTGCTTCCCTACCTCAGTTTTCCACTGAGTTGTGAAAAATCTTTTTTTCTCTTTCCAACGTTTGCCCTACACTGAGTCAAATGACGCGTGTCATTTGACTCAGTGTAGCATCTGCCCCGTGTTCAAGATGTCAGTATGAATCCACACAGCAGCTCGTTAATACATCAATAATAAGTTTGTAAATAAATCCTAATGAGCGATGAATAAATAAATAAAACCTGCTTTGTTGTAATATTTTTATAAATGTAAAAGAAAACCCATCATTGCCTTTTTTTTTTCACATTTCGCATATAGTTTTCATTCGGTTCCCTGACAGACGCCGTTCCTGAGACTTGACCGCGCTTAGCTGTGCACTGTGGGAAATAAGATTTTTCGGGAAGGAAGGTTTTACAAATGTGAAAACTCCATGAATTAAAATATAGAATATAAAGATCTATACATCCCTGTGTCCATGTCTCGAGGTGTCCTGTGAACAGTTTTATAGGTGTCTCTTTTACTATTGTGGTCAATGGGAAAATTGCTTTTTGGGCCCAGGAGTATTTTTTGTTGCAGTAGTGGCCACCATGACAAAACTGTCTTCAAGGCAGAGGGGGGTGGAGCTCTATCCAGTTCTTATAATACATCCATGGGTTCGAACATTGAGACCATAGATATGCTTGAGACAGCCAGACTGTCGTGATGCAGCGAGCGCAGTGCATTCTGGGAGTTGTTGTCGTTCATCTACATGAGCCAAAATGAAATTTTTCTGCCTTTCTCGGCCAAGAAGGTACTTGCTGCTACATACTGTAGATGACACTCCCAATTTGAATTAGAATTGATTTTAAGACCTCTATCCATCTATCTATCTATCTATCTATTAAAGTATCTGACTTAGGTGAACACATTAACACAGCTACATTCTGTCTCAAATATGTTTAAAGATGTACACTTGAGGAGCAGAAGGCTTCCTCAGGATGGGATGGAGTTTGGGTTCACATGTACGACAGGTTTATATTGAAGAGTAGATTCAGACTCAGACTGATTTGTTTGGACTATGTTAAAGATGTGCATTCCATTGCGTTAAATGTGTAACCAGGAAATTCCTCATAGGGGTCACAAGCATTACCCAGGACAGTTTTTACGACACATTTATGGGTCAGACCTGGGTCAGTCCTGGATAAAGAAGGCTTGTTAAAGAAACACAGATACTTCCTATGTTGGAACTAAGGGGTCCCGAGGTCAAACCTGTTGCTGATTCTCTAATGAGTTTATGATCATGTGTTGTATAGGACGAGGAGGTTGGAGAAACCCTTAAAAGTATGGAATTGTTCAGAGATTCGGCAGGAACACATTCTCCCGAGATGCTGCAGTGCTCGGTCTGACGCCTGACTTGTAACCAAATAAAATCCCTTTTGTTCGGTACGAGTCCTGTGTCAGAGAGGTTTCTTTCTACACCATTAACTCATCACCTATCATTCGTAAGAAGAAGGAAGCCTGACTAAAAAAATGACACTATCTATCTATCTTTTAATTTGAAAGTTTGAACCCGGAAACAATGACAGATGAACAAGAAAAAGCTCTTATTGTGAAGAAGCTCCAGGGCGGACTTCCGCTGCTGGTGCTAACATGTTAGCACACAGTGACGCGTTCAGCTCGTCTTGTCGGAGGACTTCGGTGACGTCCACAGTTGTGTTTTTTCGGACGTGTTTGCGTGTTTTCTGTGTGGACATTGATTCACTCTTTTGACACACGAGTGAAATAATAGTTACAAACACTTAGTTAAGCTAGCGGTAGCCCCCTGGCGGGCTAGCATTAGCTGTTAGCTCCTCGTTGCCCCGACAACGGGGCCAAACAAAATCGGCTATAACGAGCTGACGGCTAACTGAGAGAGTCGTTGTTGTTGACGATGATGATGGCGGACGAAGGCAGGGGGGCTGATGAAGAGGAGCGCGGCCCTGGAGCGGCTCAGCACGTGTTTGTGTTGATGGAAAGTTTAATGGAAAAACTCAAGGTGTTAAACTATGAGGAGGAGATTCTGAGCAAACACAACATGAAGAACCTGTCCAGGTGAGACGTGACGTCACTCAACGGCTAAAGCCTCTGAATATGTCAAGTGTTTGATTTGAGTTTCAGTAAAAATGAACTGAGATAGTCGATAATCTAGTTAGGCACATAGCTCAAGAACTAATTAGTTAGGTGCATACCCATCTAGTTAGCTAGCTCACTAACTATGTTTTTAGTTAGGTACATAGCTAACTAACTGTGTCTCTCTCGTTAGGTACATAGCTTTTTTTATGTACAGCATGTTGAGTTTCGAGCAGTGTTTCCCAACCCTGGTCCTCAGGGAACACTGCCCTGCATGTTTTAGATGTTGCCCTGCTCCAACACACCATATTCAGATGGTCAGCTTATCAACAAGCTCTGCAGAACCCTGGTAACGAGCTGTTCATCTGAATCAGGTGTCTAAAACATGCAGGGCAGTGTTCCCTGAGGACCAGGGTTGGGAAACACTGGTTTAGAGGCGCAGCTTCAGAGGGGTATTCCAGAAAGCGGGTTATGTGAGAACTCTGAGTTTGTTAACCCTGAGATGAGGGAAACTCTGAGTTATCCGTTTCAGAAAGAGAGGTAACTTAAACTCTGGGTCTGTTACTGCGGTAACTTACTCTGTGAACATAACCTGCTCGCTGGCAGGTTTACTATAAGAAACCCAGAGTTTCTACCCGTCTTCTCCCACACGAAGAAAGCAGTTAGACATGGATTGCCCATTCATTAGAAATCCAATCGACATCGAAGCCGTATTTATTATTAGAAATGCATTACGTCGTGAGAGAATCTTCCGACCCAGATTAGACGTTTTGATTAAAAATAAAAGACAAATTCACATGTGATTTGGTTCTTCTTTATTCTCTAAAAGTACAAAAGCAACAGTCAGGATTTGTAATATAGTTCCAACTATTAACATATTTCACATATTCACCTGTTTCACCATGACAATGCACCCACCTCAACTGGCGTTCAAGTAATAGAATTTACAAGTCTGTTTTTCTGATTTGCCGGTCCGGGTACACCATTTCTTTCTCGGTTTTTTGAATGGTTTTCATTAGGTGCACCCTGTACAACTCTTTTACCGGCAACTCGGAAACATATGGACGACATTTAATTCCTGCAGTTCTCTCTATATAAATATATAAAAAAGTTTTATTTAAAAAAAAGACATAAGTGTATACTTGCATCTGATGTAGGCACTTGTGTCCTGGGGGGTGACAGGCTCAGATGAGCTTCCCCCGGGGATGCCTTAAGCCACAGGGCGACCCCTGTATTGGCTGAGAGCCAGCTCCTCAGCCTCTGACAGAGGTGGTGGAGGTGGCCCTCCACCCGTTTTTCGGGCCTCTGCCTTCTTTCTGTTGGCAGAGCAGAACTCAATGTTTGCAATCTGAATTAATATTTACGTTACGTTTAATAGCCTTAGTCAATTAAAAATAAAAAAATAAATCAAAGTGAGGTGCAATCATAGCCTAGCAAAATATGCCTTACCTTTTTGAATGATGTTTTTATGTTTCATTTTGAGCTGCTTCCAAGTCCTCCTTTCTCCTGTTGGATTGCACCTAAATGAAAAACTCAGATTTCATTCCTACTTATATTCATAACTATAGGCTATGCTACGATCTTACGGTTAAATGTTACGTCAATGGAATAGTACATTCAAACTTACGCGTTGACTCGGGCAGCAATTTTCTCCCATGCGGTCTCTCTCTCTCCTTCGCTGCTGCAGCTGTGTTGCATGTGCGGCGAAATATGTGCTCATATTCTCCGTAGCCCAGCAAAAGGATCTCCAACTCCTTCGCACTGAAATAAGTTGATCTTTTTTTTTTCTCGGTTGTCATGGTGACTCGTGGTATCGGGGCTCCATTGATGATGGCTTTTTAAAGTGGTTGTGCACGCGTGTACCTCGAGGTTAACATACTCAGAGTTGATTGAACTAACTCAGATCAGCTGTTCTGGAACCGGATACTCAGAGTTTCCCGACTCAGATTAAGTCAACTCAGAGTTCAGGGATAGACTCAGAGTGTGTTGAACCTGCTTTCTGGAATACCCCTCAGGACGCATTCAAGAAACCTTGTAAATGTTGTCACTTCTTTAAACCCACGTGCAGTTTACAGATGGAATGTTTGCTGCTGCTGCCACTTTGTGGTCATATTGGCTCCACAAACGATGAACGAAGAAGATCGTTTACCTCTTTAATTTTTGTGATACAGTAAATGATGTCACAGGTATTAAAATCTGAGAGAATTATTTTGGCATATTGTTCATTTCTACTTGTGCTCATGTTTGCAAAATAAAGTGACATCCTAGAAGCAAAACAAAGAGTAAATAAAAACAGGGCCAGGTGTTTTTGTTGCTGACGCTCTTCTCTTTGTTTTCTCTGCTCAGACATTATTTTGTCTCCAGTCCATATCTGGCTTCTAACCCTGGTGAGCAGTTCTACATGTTCACCATCATCGCGGCGTGGCTCATCGACGCTGCGGGGAGGCCGTTCACCAAACCGCAGGAGTCCGACGAGCCCAACGCCACCGTGTCCAACATCCTGGCCGAGCTGCGAGCTTTTGTAAGCAACACAGGATCATCAGCACATCCTGAAATAGGAAGTAAACTTTTTAAATAAAATGCTGTAGCTGCAGGTGCTAAGGTGACTCCAGTTAAACCAGACTCCTGTCACGTATTAAAATCTACGTCAGTTTAAGTCTACGCTATCTACGTCACATGATCACGTCTTTATCTCACTATTAGACAGACTTTTCCAACAGGAAACTGAAGTTTGTAAACCACTCACTCTCCCACACCAAACCCCATAGAGAAAATCAGTGATTAACATCACACACGCAGGGATGGAGGCAGCAGTGGATCAACAACTCCTGACTTCAAATGTCTGATTCTGTGAATTTGGCTCTTGAAATATTTAATTTAGACTTAACTCAGTGACACAAAGTGACCACACGAGGCAGCAGAGGACCAGCAGCTCCTGTGTCCCCACCAGCTAAAATCACTGATTTTCTCTGTGGACTTTGGTGTGAGAGGTTCTTCAGTTTTTTTTTTTTCAGTTGATTTGTGATACATTTGTTTGTGTGTGTTTGTGTGTGTCAGGGTGTTAAAGTGGATTTCCCACCCTCCAAACTGAAGTCTGGATCAGGCGAGTACGTCTGCCTGGTTCTGGACCGCCTGGCCGAGGAGGCCCTGAGGAGGCGGGGCTTTTCCTTCAGAAGGTACATGAGAGGTTTGTCCTCTCTCTTTTCTCTCTCCTCCTTTCACCCTCTGATTTTGTTTGTTTGTTTGTTTGTTTGCTTCAGACCAACCTACCCGACAGAAACCACAGAGGAAGAGTCTGTGATGGAGGACGACGCAGAGCTCACACTCAGCAAAGTGGAGGAGGAGATGATCGTAAGTGTCAAATTGTTTGTACTCATATTAAACACTCAGAGCTAGAGCTGTAACTAAGGATTATTTCCATAATCTAATTCATCTGTTATTTCCTTGATTAATCGAATAGTTAGAATAGAAATTATGATATTTCAAAAATGTCTTGTTTCTGTCCACAAACACAAAATTATTCAGTTTCAATGATTTCTTTGTTTTTGTGGAGGAAAGAAAGTAGAAATTAGAGATAAAGACGTGATATTGGCCTAAATTCTTGTGTCTTTTGTTTATAATTTCCAGGACGAACCTGATGAGGAGGAGGAGAACGTGATGGATCTGGAGGCTCTGAAGTTACGCTCGACCAGGGCCGTGAGTTCACCCTGAAGACTTTTTTTTTTTCTCTGAGTCTTGGTCCTGAACCTCTCGCTCTCTCTCTCTGACAGGAAATGGAGACGTCATCTAAACCGGACGAGATCCTGGAGGCGACGGTGGATGCGGCTGAGTGGAGCCTGGAGGTGGAGAGAGTTCTGCCTCAGCTCAAAGTCACTGTCAGGATGGACAACAAGGTACAGCCTCAGCACCTGAGCGCCACCTGCTGGTGTTTTTAATCCCCTTAATCCCCTTAGACCAGCTTCACCGTTCACCTGAAAATCAAAATGGAGAATGAACGTCAGTGTTGGCTCCAAGTTTCCCAGCATGCTCTTTGTTTCCTCCCAACAGGACTGGAGGATCCATGTGGACCAGATGCATCAACACCGAGACGGGATCAGGTCTTCACTCAAAGAGGCCAAGGTGTGTTCACTGACCTGCTGCTGCGTCACACACACACGCACGCGCGCGCACACACACACACACACACACACACACACACACACACACACACACACACACACACACACACACACACACTTGATGGACATACATTGACAAAAGTTTGAAGTATATATACTGTGTGTGTTCTTGCATTTGTGTACGTGTGTGTGTTTGTGCATGGGTGTTTACGTGCATGTGGTTGTGTGTCTCTGTGTGTGTGTGTGCGCGCGTGGGTGTACGTGTGTGTGTTTGTGCGTGGGTGTTTACGTGTGTGTGTCTGTGTGTGTGTGTGTGTGTGTGTGTGCGTGTGTGGGTGTGGGTGTGGGTGTGCCTGTGTGTGCGCTCAGAGTTTCCTGGACAAACTGCAGGACGACATCAGCAGGAGTCTGGAGAAGGTGAGCAGCAGAGAGAAGTACATCAACAACCAGCTGGAACATCTGATCCTCGAGTACAGGAGCGCCCAGGCTAAACTGAGCGAGGTCAGCGCACATACACACGCACGCACGCACGCACACACACACACACACACACACTCTGTTCTCAGAAACATGTTTTTTCTGCCTCAGGTCAGAGAGCGATACCAGCAGGCGAGTGGAGGAGTCACTGAACGCACCAGGGTCCTGGCTGAGGTCAGTGAACGCACCCCTGGAGGAGGAGGAGGAGGAGGAGATTGTTTAAATTCACAATCCGTTCAGTAGGCGCCATCGTGTGAAAGTAACGTGTCACTGCACTGAGCTTTAGACATGAACATTCTTAAGATGAACATAACATGTACAATGAATTTAACAACACTTTGGTTTGTTCACATTATCTATAGTTTGTGGCATCTTTGTAAACCACTCACTCTCCCACACCAAAGTCCACAGAGAAAATCAGTGATTTTAACATCCCACACACAGGAGTCATGATCCACTGCTGCCTCCATCACTGAGTTCAAATGTCTTATTTTGTCACTTCGGCTTTTTAAATAATTCTCTCAGATTGACTTCAGTGATACAAAGTGACCACACGAGGCAGCAGAGGACCAGCAGCTCCTGTGTCCCTGCAGGCTAAAAACACTGATGTTCTCTCTAGACTTTGGTGTGGGAGAGTGAGTGGTTTACACACTTCAGTTTCCTGTTGGAAAAGTCTGTAACACAGTGAGATAATGTTTATTTTAGATAAAGACTTATTTTATATACAGTTATGTTCATAATAATAGCAGTGTGTATAAAAAGGTGAGTAAACCTCAAAATTCTTCAAATAAATTGTATTTTAATGAACACAAATGCATTGGGGACGCTGCACATTCTATTTCAAAGCAAAGCAAGCAAAGAAAATTGGAAAAAGTAATTGAATCTGATAATATTTTACAAATAGTCAAGAAATATAATGTTCAAAAAAATAGCAGTGTTGACATCTTTCTTTAAAAACTCAAAAATGTACTGTATAAACTAAGAGATGCTTGAAGATTCAACTTTCCTGAGAATTATAAACTAATATTTAGTTGCATAACCACGGTTTCTGATAACTGCTTCACATCTGTGGTACATGGAGTCGACCAAACTTCTGGCACCGGGACAATTGTACTACGTTCCACAATTCCTCTGCATTTCTTGGTTTTGCCTCATGAACAGCATTTTTTATGTCAGCCCACAAGTTTTCTTTGGGATTAAGGTCCGGGGATTGTGCTGGCCGCTCCATTACTTGAATTCTGTTTGTCCGGAACCATGATTTTGCTCGCTTGCTGGTGTGTTTGGGGTCATTGTCTTGTTGAAACACCCATTTTTAAGGGCCTTTCCTCAACAGCATATGGCAACATGACTTCTTCCAGTATTCTGATGTACTCAAACTGATCCATGATCCCTGGTATGCGATCCATAGGACCAGCGCCATAGTACGAGAAACATCCCCATATCATGATGCTTCACCGTCTTCTCTGTGTACTGTGGCTTGAATTCAGTGTTTGCAGGACGTCTGACAAACTGTCTGTGGCCCTTAGACCCAAAAAGAACAATCTTACTCTCATCAGTCCACAAAATATTACGCCACTTCTTTTTTTTAATTGAACTCGGCACTGCTATTTTTTTGAACACTGAATCATTTCAGTAAATGATTCAGTTTCACAGAATCAGCAGCATGCACGTCATGCCTGTTGGGTCTGTTGGTTTTCTATACCTTTACTAAACCTTCTAGAAACCTACTTGCAGTGTAGAAGTTGAAATTCTAACAAAAACAGTTCCTCTGTCTGTGTTTCAGATCAGTGAGGAGCTGGAGAAGGTGAAGCAGGAGATGGAGGAGAAAGGCAGCAGCATGTCCGATGGAGGTGAGACTCGTTGCTTGACTCGTTCGCTCGCACCGCCGCCCTGTTATGTTCACGTGTGTGTTTGTTCTCCTCTGCATCCGTCCATCCGTCCCTCAGCTCCGGTGGTGAAGATCAAGCAGAGTCTGACGAAGCTGAAGCAGGAGATCGTTCAGATGGACGTGAGGATCGGCGTGGTGCAGCACACGCTGCTGCAGGCCAAACTCAAAGAGAAGTCCAACATGACACGCGACATGCACGCCACCAACATCCCCGAGTCCACGGTTGGCACCGGGCCCTTCACGTGACGCAGAACGCACAAATCACCAGAGGAAGTCTTAAGCAAACACCAAAACATTTCACTTATTTATTCTTTTTTTGTACATGGACATAAAATCAATTTTGATACAAGTTAGTGATTAAAAAATATCTCTGAATAAAAATAAACTTTATCCTCGTATCATTGAAAACTTTGTTATTGCAGTAAGTAGTCACCAGGTGTCACCAGTGGACAAAAACTGTGAGTTTTAGTTTGAACCAAACCTTGAAACATCCGGTGTGTGCCCTTGAAAATAAAAGCTCATGGATACGCGCCCTCTAATGGTGAGTAATGAGCTTAAATCTATCGTTAATTGTGTGATTGATGATTGTAACTGATGGAGGTTTGCATATTTATAATTGTCACATTTAAACACTTGTGTATGTATATTTGTAAAAGATAAAACACTAAAAACTAGAGGAAAAGCTTTAAGCATATTATAAAAGTATTATGATGCTTATTAGTTAAAATATTAACACAAATTGTGTATTTAGCTCATTATGTGATTTTTTAGAGACACAAAAAACATCTTTTATCCACTTTAACAAAATAATTTTGTCATAAAATCCACATCAGTTGAAGTCTACGATGTCTTTAAGGACATGTTCATGTCTTTATCTCACTGAGACACACTTTTCCAACAGGAAAGTGAAGTTTGTGAACCGCTTACTCTACCACACCAAAGTCCACAGAGAAAATCAGTGATTTTAACATCACACACACAGGAGTTGTTGATCCACTGCTGACTCCATCACTAAGTGATTTTGTCAAATTCGGCATTTGAAACATTTCATTAAGACTTAACTCAGTGACACAAAGTGACCACACGAGGCAGCAGTAGACCAGCAACTCCTGTGTCCATGTGAGCTGAAATCACTGGTTTTCTCTGTGGGGTTTAGTGTGAGAGAGTGAGTGGTTTACAAACTTCACTTTCCTGTTGGAAAAGTCTGACTGACTTGAATTATCCATTTTTTAACACCTTTAACTTAGTTTGGTGTGCTTTTACGTTGAAGGCTGATCGGAAGTGGTATCGCTATGTGCTTTATTCTAGTTTCCGGTGTGAGGGTGAGGCTTCAGTGACGTATGAAGCTAATGCTTCGAGCTGTTTTTATTCACAAGAGGAAGAAAAAAAACCCACACAATACCAGGACATTTAAAAAAAGAAAAGAAGTTTAATCACCGGAAACTGGAAAAACCGCAAACCGGTGAGTGAAAGTGAGTCCGTTAATTACTTTGTCTGTGTTCCTTAAATTCAGCTCAAAATACGAATTGTTACTAACAGACATTTAACATTTAAAAAAAAAAAGAATTCCGTGTTTTTATAGATTCGTGTTTGTTTATTTGTTTTTTTTGTCACTTCCTGCCTTTTAAAAACAACATTTCTCTTATCGCTGCTTTCATCGAAGCTGAAAAATCCGCCTGTACGTGAAGATCACACGGAAACACGCCGACAACAACACATTTTATATCTTTAATGTTCATTTATGTTCATGTCAATGACGTCACACAACCCATCAGCAGTGAGTAAATAAACTAAATGTACAAACATTGTCAATATTAGAGAAAATATGTCAGGAAAAACTAATAAACTTCTTAACATTCGTCAACAAAGGGCTTTACTATAAAATAAAACGTGCAAATAATACATATAAAAACGGGTTGTACATATATATATATATGTATGTATGTATGTAAAATAAAGAACTGTCAAAGATAAGAGTGACACAGGTGTGATGCAGACTATAATATTAATTTAATTATAAAAGAGGACAATGGTTTGATCCGTGACGCGTTTTCCTCCAACATCAGCAGCTGCTGCAAAGCATGCTGGGAGGCCGGGGAGAGACCACTGTGCAGGACTGGAGAGGGGAAATGAAGAAATATTAAATATGTAAATAAACGAAATCTTATAATAAACAGCAGAAAATAAATTCAGACTCCGCTCCTTTAAACAACCAGAGGATCAAATGAATAAAGATGTCAGTTTTTCATTCAGTTACAATTATGATACAATTTAAAATGTAAAGGTTGAATGATTATTATTATTACATTATTATTATTATTGTTATTATTATTACTATTATTGTTATATCCTTCATTATTAATTGATTTTGTTTCTTGAATTATTTTTTGAACAGATAATCATTAGATTCTGAACTTATAACCTTGTAAATTAACTATTTTTATCATTGATTAGTGAGTTTGAGTGTTTTTCTTCTTATTATTATTATTGTTGTTGTTATTATTATTAATATTAATAATAATAATAATAATAATAATAATAATAAGAAGAAGAAGAAGAACAAAAATAATAATAATAATAATGATAAACAATTTTTCGGATTTAACAGCTTCTTAAATGTGATGTGAATATTTTCTAGTTTCTTTGCTCCATAAAAACAAAAATATTTCAAAGTCAATCATTTTGTGTTTGTGGACAAAAAAAAAGTTTTGTTTTGAAACACAGAAACAGGAAGTTGAGAGGACAAACCACCCCCCACCCCCCCTTTGTTTTCCTCTAACTGTCACTGACCTCCTTCATCCCAGTGGTGCCTCCTGTTGTTGAAGCATCTTTCAAAACCAAATCCCATATAGTCACTGACGGGGACACAGGAGCTGCTGGTCTACTGCCTCTACTGCCTCGTGTGGTCACTTTGTGCCAAATGAATAAAGTAATAATAATTAAAATAGATTCAAATGAAGAATTTTGAAAGCCGAAGTCGTAAAATAAGACATTAGAAGTTAGTGATGAAGGCAGCAGTGGATCATCAACGTCTGTGTGCTGTGATGTTAAAATCACTGATTTTCTCTATGAGGTTTGGTGTGTCTCGTTGTGTCTGACAAACACAGAGTTAACAGGAAACATGAGCTCACAGTTTCAGCCTCTCTCTCTCCCCCCCCTCTCTCTCTCTGCCTGTTTTTCTCAGACTGCTGCCGTTTCTGCAGGATATGACAGAAGCAGCACAGAAAACAGCAGCAGCACTTTGGACGGTGAGACTTTTCTCTCTTTAATCTGCTCTTAATCTTTGCTCATCAGCAGGATTACTTTACTTTACCAACTGTTTTAAAGACAGCGACGCAAATCACAACATAAATCCTGACCACAGCAAAGTTGTTCATAATTTCAGTTTCTACGCTGAATTGATCCAAAATGAATTGAAATTTAAATTCCTTCATAAATGCAAATTGAAAGGTTTGGAAAAGTTTGTTTCAGGACCCAAAAATAATCTCCTGTGACCCACCTATGGGTCCCGACCCAGACTTTGTTTGCCTTTATATACATTTAGATTAAATCATGGAAGTGACAGGATTTTACTGGAACTCAAACTCAAAGAGAGTCGCCACAACTTTTTTACTGTGACGCGAACGTGTGTAAATGTTATTGTTGTTGGTCAGTCAGTCAGTCATCATCTACCGCTTTATCCTCCACCAGAGGGTCGCGGGGGGTGCTGTGCCAATCTCAGCTACATCGGGCGATAGGCAGGGTACACCCTGGACAGTTCGCCAGTCCATCGCAGGGCCATTTGTTGTTGGTATGTATGTATATATATATATATACATATATGTATATATATACATATATTTATACATATACATATATGTATATATATAAGTATCGTATTGTAGTGATTTTGAGTTTCCTGCAGTAACAGCTGGAGAAAAACCCACAGAAACTTTCACGTGAACTTGTGTGTGTGTGTGTGTGTGTGTGTGTGTGTGTGTTTAATGTCTTTCACAGATCAACAGGAGACTCTGAGCTGCAGACAAACATGTCTCTGTTCTTCTCTGGAGCTGTGACGAGTATGTGAGCCAATCGTAGCATGTTATCGTGTGTTTGTGAGTGAGAGACAAAAGCAGAGAATGTATATCTACAAGTTAGTTAAAGTTAAACCACTCACTCTCCCACACCAAACCTCATAGAGAAAATCAGTGATTTTAGCTCGCAGGGACACAGGCGCTGCTTGTCCTCTGCTGCCTCGTGTGGTCACTTTGTGTCACTGAGGTCAATCTGAGAGAATTATTTCAAAAGCCAAAGTGACAAAAGAAGACATTAGAACTTAGTGATGGAGGCAGCAGTGGATCAACAACTCCTGTGTGTGTGATGTTAAAATCACTGATTTTCTCTGTGAGGTTTGGTGTGGGAGAGTGAGGGATACTGGTTCCTGAACGCAGCATAACAACAGGCTCCTGTCAGTGTTTATCATCGTCGTCACATCAACACCACTCAAGTTTAGGAATTGTGTGTGTGTGTGTGTGTGTGTGTGTGTGTGTGTGTGTGTGTGGTCATAAACACTGACCTTGTCAGGACCAGTAGTCCACATGGAGACCAAAACCTAATGAGACAACCTAATTTCTGAGGAACTGGTTGTGGTTAAGGTTAGTTTTAGTCATGAACTGGTTATGCTTAAGGTTAGTGTTAGTCATGAACTGGTTATGGTTAAGGTTAGTGTTGGAGCTATTTACTTATTGTTAGTATTTAGTGCTGTTTAGTTTAGTATTTTGTTTAGTGAGTATTTAGTTTTGGTTATTCTTAATTATCTTTAATCAATTTATTTGATTTAATTATAATTACCTTTTTATTAGTATTCTAGTTTATTATTTGTGTTTTAGTTTCATTTGGGCACGTTAGAGTGGGACCTGAGGCTACATAGGTAGGCTGTCGGTAAGGGACCAGGATGCACCTGGGTGGAATGATGGTTTTTTACCGCTGAGCGGGAGAAGCATGGGACTTCCTTTGTTTGCTTGCACTTTTGGTTAAATAAACCACCTTTTTGTTGACTTTGGATATTCGTTTGGACCTCATGTTTTTTCCGATGCGCGTACACAACAACCCATGGTGCATCAGTGGCCTTTTGATTGGGATAATTTGAAGTTTGATTTGATTTTCATTTGTTTGACAAACGGCTACTACAGTTAGTTTTAGTCATGAACTGGTTATGGTGAAGGTTAGTGTTAGTCATGAACTGGCTATGGTTAAGGTTAGTGTTAGTCATGAACTGGCTATGGTTAAGGTTAGTGTTAGTCATGAACTGGTTAAGGTTAGTGTTAGTCATGAAGGGGTTAGGGTTAGGGTTGGCTATTAGTGTTAATGTTTCCTCTCGTTCAGGTTCACCGATCAAACGAAGGTTACGGACCAATCCCTCGTCTCAGAGGTAAGAGATAGACATATTGATATTTATCTGTGATCAATAAAGATGTGACAGAAAACTCAAAAATCATCAAAGATGAACCTGGTCCATGAAACAAGTTTTAATCTGTAATCTTAAATTCTGGATTCTGTTCATAATCCAAGATTGAAGAGGAGACAGATTTGTGGACGTTGTTTTGCCAAAGTAAATGCAAACAAGGATTAAAATCAGATTTAGTCACAGATTTTTGTTATTAATCGATAATAAAATCAAAAATAATCGAAGTGATAAATATTGATCGCATTGATCCTTTGTGCATCGCCTCCCACTAACGTCCTCTCGTCCGGCTCCCTCAGCCTGGACGCCTCCCTCCTCTCTCCTGACTCCTCCTACGTGTGTTACTCCTCGGCGGAGGGCGATGCCCCCTGCTGCTGCCGCCGCTCTGCGCGCCTCCTCACCAACGGCTACTACGCCGTCACCGAGGACAGTTTCACCTGGGACGACGAGGGCAACGTGTCCCTGACGCCATGTAAGACCAGCGTCTCCTACAAGGAGAACCCGGTCAGGTGAGACCAGCGCGTCACGTGACGCCAACGCCATTCACGACAGTTTGTTTTTGTCCTGTGAACGTCTTAAAGGTGGAGTGCGTGACTTTTTTCAAGTTACACACACACACATTCTGCTGTAAATTCCTCTCACCTGACGTCTGCTGCCTTCAGAGTCCTGAGGGTGATGTCATCTGTTACGGTTGCTAGGAGACCAGTGTGTTACTGAAACCTTCACTGAAGTCTGTTGTCACATGACTTATTCTTATGCAAAAGAATGGCCGTTTCTCAATATCCATACTTGTGCGTACTTGCGTACTCCCGTACTTGTGTACTCCCGTACTTGTGTGTACTTGTGTGTACTTGTGCTTACTTGTGTGTACTTGTGTACTCCCGTACTTGTGAAAACGTCATCAGCCTCAGTCCAAGTGCTGTTCCAATTGTGAACAGCGAGGACGGTTCTCAAACCCGGAAGTGTTCTCGCTCCGCCCATTTTTACCAAGTATGCATCGGAGGTGACTTAAGCGTACTTGCGATGGCCATGTATCCCAGAGTACATTTCGGTGGAGCATAGCAGCAGATAATATAAATATAAATCTGAAATAAATATTTTTCTTTGTCCCAGAACAAGTTTTAAGATCATTTGAGGCGAGAAATTAGTCATTTAGAATTCAAACATGTGGTTTGCGTATGAAGATATGACGTATTTATAGTTTGGCAGCGACGTTTGTCGGAGGTGATAAGCTCCGCCTCTGCGGACGCTCGGCGCTCACTGTGCCCGGCACAGAGCAGCGTTACCTCGGCCTGTCCTGATGAAATGATCCGCTGGCTCAGACCTCGCTGTCATTAGATGCTCGGTGTGATCCATAGATTTGTTGTTGACGTGTTATTTTGTTTTTAATAGAAACGTTTTGACCTGACAGTTTGAAAGTTTGTATATTATTAATGTTTTATTTATTTTAACTTTGAATGTCAGATTTATATTAAAGTCGCACGGTCATTGTATCTGTATTTAAATATAATATATAAATATTAGATATGTAGAGTAGTATATATTTGTACAAGTTATATATTTTAGTGTAGAGTAGTGTATATGTACAGTATATATATATATATATATATATTTACAATGCTGTAACATATCTATTTTCCACATTATATTATTTGTATTGTATATTTTAATAGAAATACATTAATAAATGAAGTTAAATATTTAAAATGTAAAAATAATAACAACATATATATGCATTTATTAAAAGTATATTATATGTTCATTTATCAACACTGTAGGTGGCGGTAATGAGGCTGCAGCACTTGGCGCCAGCCACCATTCAAACAGCAGAACAATACATACATACTTGCTTACTTCAGTATTGAGAAACAACCACATACTTGTGTACTCCTGTACTGGACAAGTATATACTCCCAGGGTACTTCTCAAGTATATACTTGCCAAGTAAGCAAGTACGTACTTGGAGTTGTTGATCCACTGCTGCCTCCATCACTAAGTTCAAATATCTTATTTAAGTCAATCCGGCTTTAAAAATCCTGCATTTGAATTTACTTTACGTAGATGTCGTAAGTTTTTCCACTGTTTCTTGTCTCAGTCACAACCTGAACTGTCCCTTTTACTTTTGTCGATCATAAAGTGGTTTTCAAAAAGAATCAATAATAAATCAAAGATCACAAAAAGAATTGTTTTCGTGTCTCAGAGTTTTCCGCCGCAGACGACGACCTCGTGACGCGTTGGCCCGCCTCCTCAGTGATGTCACAGAGAGCTGCCAGACGTGGTTGGGCGAGAAAGTCTTCAGAGGTGTGTTTGGCACCCGACAGAACCTGAACCAGGACTTGGACCTAGACAGTGAGTATGTGCGGGGTCACGACTGGTCCAGGCGCAGCCAGCAGGGGGCGGAGCCAGCGACGCTGGACGAGGCGTGGTCTGCACTGAGCAGCAGCGAGGTGGACGACAGCCGTGCTTTCACATACGGTAAAACAACGTGCGATGTTAACGACGTTCAAACACGAAATCACCCAGCGTCACCTGACTGTCTCCTCACAGACCCAACAGAGGCCCCGCCCCCTCCTGACAAAGTTTCCCCACCCCCAGCGCTGCTGATCCAGGAGGAGATTTGCTCTGAGATCTGTCAATCAAAGGAGCTGGGCGGGCTCTCAGAAGTCCCGCCCCCTTCTGCATTTTACACCAATGCCTGCTGCTGTCAGACGTCACCTGACCACACGGGTGAGCTTCATCATCATCCTTATCATCATTTAAATGGGTGGAGTCAGAGGTCAGAGGTTTTTTCTTTTTTTTTTTATCTCAGGTTTGACAATGAAGACTTTTCTCCTCCTCATCTTCACCGTCTTCATCGTCACGGCTGTGATCACGAGGTAAAACAACAGTGTTTACAAATCTTGCACGATGTATAAAAACATTGAAGTTTGAGATTATAATTCAACACAGATTATTACCCACAATCCTCTTGTGCAGGTGTCCTTGGTGGAGCACAACGTTAGCATCCACCGTGTTCGTGACGATGACGACGTGTATGTGTGAGTGTCACATGACCTTGGACTCAAATCACATGACCTCCGATTCAACTCAAATTTTATTTAAACATTTTGAAATAACGTTTTTTTTTGTTTTTTTAATCTGCGATGTTTTGTCTCTTTCAGTCCTGACGAAGGCGGGGCCAATGGGCGAGTGGAGGAGAGCGAAGACGGAGGTGAAGGAACATCCAACACGATGTTAGCGCCCTCCGTCACCACAGGGGGCACTGTGAGCAAAGACTGTCCCTTTAACTGTTCTTTTTCTGTTTTGTTTTTTCAGGACATTACATCAAGAAACGAGTGAAAGACGGAAACGTCGGACGGAAACTTCGTAGAAATATTCCACATGGTTGTTACAGTAAATGTTTGCATGAAAGTGACGCAGCGTTCGTAGAGTTTTGGAAAACATTTTACAGAAAAAAAGCCAAGTGTGACGATGTCGCGTTTACGAACGTCAACAGTTCATGATCTGAGGGTGTGTTTTCTGTGTCAGAAGAAAAGCAGAGTCGACACTTTGTTTTCCGATAAAATGCTGAAGGAACTCAATGCCGTGGCGATGTGAGTTGCTGTAGTTTAGTTGTGAGATTCAGGGAGTCGTGTAAAAGATGTAAAAACGTGTCTTTTGTTTTGTCAAACTTTGGTTTGGGCGAAAGTTGGGGAAAATCTTTTTTTTCTTGAGAAAACTGAACAAAAATAAGATGCTAGCATGCTAAAGCTGCAGTATTTTGATTTTGTACGAAAAAGTTTGCGTCTTACTGTTGCAGTGCCAAAAATTAGTTTTTCACAAGATAATTTTCCTTTAACCGCCCGTCGAGTTTTCTGGGGCTAATGCTAAGCTAACTGTGTTCATAGTAAAACCTCGTCAGAAGAATCTCAAGGCCGATGACTTTTCAGGACATTATATTTCACGATCTTTTCTTTGTTTTGTTTCAGTGAAAATATTTCAGCGTCTGAAGCTAACGGCGTACTTTAAAAAATAATTTGCGTTCTCTTCCTTGAATTGTTTCATTTGTTTATCGTCGACTGAAAACAAACCTTACTAATGTAGCGTTTTAAATATTTATTTGTGAAACTCCTCGGCTTTTTAGTGCCTTAAACACAGAGAAACCAACGGAAACGACGCTTAAAAAATGCCGGTAAACGTGTGGTGGAGTTTGATTTAAGCTGTGCACTGGAGCAGACGGGTGTAGTTAACATACAGTAAGTCGTGTTTGAATCAGAAAATAATCGTAAAAAAAATTGCAAATGAAAAAAGTTTTCATCAGGAAAAAAAATGCGATCAAAACAAACGTAAACAAATGTACGATAGTGTATGACTAACGTAGAACTTTTATCTCACGAAACATTTTTATGTGTTTTTTTGTGCTCAGTGAATTTGCTGAGATCGGGAATGTTTTACTGAAATTGAAAAAAAGAAAATTCTGCCAACTTCGTTGCGTGATCGGGCCTGAGACTCCACGTTTTCGTGACTCGGGAGTCTGAATCATCCGATGTGAATTTTAGTGCCAAATCTTAGACTGGACGATTCCGAACACCTTTACGTATTAACCGATATATAACTGATATTTTTGAATACTGCTCTGCGTGACTTTGTATGACTTTGCATTTTAAAGCTGCAGATATTTCTTTTATATTTGCGATGAATTGCCGTTAAATGTCTCCACAGAGTCTTTTCGCCTCTTTCCACTCCTTGTTTTGGTTTCTGGGCGTAAAAAAGGTCTTTGCTAACTGGATGATTACGAAGAAACAGGACCTTCCTCAAATCGTACAAAAGTGCGACACACAAGCTAAAGTCCGTCTTAAAGTGGACTCTCCTCTCTCCTTTTATACTGTTAGGTCCTTAACGTGTATTTAATTTATCACGAAAATATTCACAATTTTGGGCGATTTTACGAGCAAAAGGCCTTAAAACCAGGAATGCGATCTTTTTTTTCCCCTCAGGAGGAGATTTAGACAAAAGATGGAGGAAAAAAAAATGCAGGAACATTTTTGAACTTTCGATTCAAACTGTGAATTATCGCGTTACCACCTAACTGCACACTGGCACCCCCTGGTGGCCTCAAATGAACAAGTAAATGCAGCTTTAAATCATCAAAGTTTGAGATATCGCAGAAATATTAAAATAGTTACGCCGACGGGAAATTCCTGATAAATATCTGTGATGAATTTAAAACGTGACTCTTGTTCCTGTTTTGTTTATCTATTCTTAAAGCACTTGTCGCTAATCTTCACAATAATCACGTGATTAAAATTAAACTGTAAAAAACAAAGCGCTGACGTAGATTTGAACTTTTAAAAATTAGATAAATATTATATTTAAAGGAGACATGTTATACCCTATTTCCCCCATTAAAATGCTGCTGTATGTGACTGTATCAGACTGAGTCTGTGTTCCGGTCATGGAGGACGTACTGAACAAATATTTTTAATTAGGACGTGTCAGAATGGTCAGTTATGAGCTCTATTTGACCTTTTCTTAAAAATGTGTGTGTTTGTACGTCGGTGAAATACGGTCGCTGACTAAATACGGCGACCGCTGGCCGCAGTCTGATGTGAAGTTTGCTGACTTTATCCGGAACATTAGCTTCATATATAAAATCCTCTGAGGCTGGAAGTTTGTGTAAAACACTGTGCTCCACTGTGCAGCCACCAACAGCACACTTGTCCCTCCGCATTGACATAATACCGCTCTTCCTCCCTCGCCTGCACTCTCGCATTTTATAGGGACAAGGTGGAGCTAAGGTGGAGCTCTCCAAGTAAACTTACTGGTGGGCGGTAACATTTGCGGTGAAATGCGCATGCTGCCGTCATAAGCGCAGGGAATTCAACAACGAGTGTTTTATCGCCTATACTTACCATGAAAACATGACTGAGTATTCTTTTTCCACACTTTGGCGACTGGTAGGGCCTCCAGAATCCCAAATATAAGTACTGTAATGATTAAAAAGTTGATTTTGCATAATATGTCCCCTTTAAATAAAATAAATCGCTTCAATCAGGAAGTTGTGGTTTTGGACGATGTGTAGTTGCCCGTTTGGGCCTCTTGATGGAGCTATGTTTTAAAGGTTTAACTTTAACAGTGTTTGTGTTTAAAGTATGTTTCTCTTCCATTAAAAACATGATAAAAACACAAAAGAGTTTTTTTTTTTTTTACTCCGGAGAAAATGTGAATATGTTTTTCAGATGCATTAGAGTCCGACGTTTTCCTCAGCTGACCAACATCGGACATCACGAGGTAAAACGGCGTGAAGTGGAAAATTTCACTGTTGGTCAAAAAGGTTTCATTCAAAAGTCAGAATTTCCTAGTTAAGTCTCATTTCCAACATGGAAATTAATTTTACCGTTAATTGCACTTCTGTCCGATTAGTTTAAATAAGTCGTAAACATAGTGATTGTTTAAAGGATATTCTGTGCGATGCAAAATTCTGTCAGCGTAGTTATCGACTGGTGTTGCTAATGATAGCTAGCCCAAACGCGATAAACTCGCAGGTGACAACAATTCCCAGTCCCGACTTACAACGTAAATATAACGCAGCTTATAAACACGACACATATAGAAAGTTTCAGAGTTCGCAAGTTGCGTCGTTTTTGCTAATGTCTTTAAATTTAAAATGTCGGACATGACGCAGTTAAAACACTGTCATTTTAACTTCGTACAGAGTTCAAAATTAGTTTTTTTACTAACTAAACCCCTAAACCATTTTTTTCAGGTTCAAACTAGTGTATACGGTTCAGCTCGCCACTGCAGACGCGCTCGGACGAGAGAGAGATCATTGCTCTATCAACAACTGTAGTAGAATCAAACATTTACTATCTCCAGACACGAACAATGAACTGAGAATGCTAAATACAGCTAATGTCCAG
The DNA here is from genome assembly GCF_958295425.1 of Solea solea. Lineage (NCBI taxonomy): Eukaryota > Metazoa > Chordata > Actinopteri > Pleuronectiformes > Soleidae > Solea > Solea solea. The sequence goes on from NC_081134.1 coordinate 22,397,425, forward strand.
GCAGACGAAGACCGAGAGCGTCCGCAGAGGCAGAGCTGATCACCTCAGACAACGTCGCTGTCAAACTATAAATACGTCATATCTTAATACACAAACCACATTTTTGAATTCTAAATGACTAACTTCTCGCCTCAAATGATCTTAAAACTGCGTTCCGGGACCCAGAAAAATATTTATTTTAGGTTTATATTTGTTTTCTCTGTTGCAATGTTCTGGCGAATTGCATTCTGGGATACGTGACGTCATTTGTCCGAGTAAGAATGTAATTGTGGATATCTCAAAGTAAAAGCCAAATACACATGAAGGTTGTTAATTCAAGACAGCTGTATGAATGAACTACGCAGAGCAATCTGCCTTCACATCGATTTATAGATTATTCATTTATTTGCGGTGACTTTTATTAGTGTGATAAATGTCGTGTGAGTGTGTAAACTTATTGAAATGTGTGTGTCTCGCGCTAAATGCAGCTCTAAGCTGCCGCTGCTGTGATGGTCACGCCCCCTCCGGGGCTCACTCAACGATTCCCTGCCCACTTTTTGTAGATTTTTTAAATCAGGCATTGGGCGGAGTCAGCTTCAGAACAGGAGTTTAGTTTCTCTTTAAAGTGACGTTACTCGAGCAACTGTGATGTTGACTTATAGATTAAAATAATAATACATTTTCGGGAAATTAAGCGATGATCTCAATACGTACAGATACGTGCCATAATTACACGTCAAATACATCAATAAAAACAAAGAAAGAAAATTGATAATAAATTAATAAATCTATGAATAAACATCACAAAAGTATCAAAAGTAACAGGAAAAATGTTTGCAGATAATTACGTAAAAACAAAAAACAATTTCAGAAAAAAGGGACTAATACGCAAAGAAATACATTTTTATTAAAGTAATTCATTTCTGGGCAGAAATATTTATAAATCTACATTCTTCTTTAACATATATATTTATATTTCCTAATATTATGGTCTGTTTGATTTACTCCTGAATCAAAACAGATTTAGAGATATTTTGAGAACTGAAACCGACTCAGTGGACAATTTATTAAAACATGAAAGTAACACGTGTGATGTCTGCTTTCACCACATTTGCCTTTAAAGAGAAAAAACTTCAGTTTTCAGAAAAAACAAAAAACAAAAATTTTACAATGACAAAAACCTTTTTTTTTCCAATTTTCTTCTCCCATTTTATTACGTAAAAATAACAAAATCAACAGATTTATTGACGATTAATCAAGAAAGCGAATCATTGTGATCTTACGTTAGTCCGACTAAGATGACCTCGATATTAGTCAGACTAACGAGACTAATGTCACTTCATAAAACCTGAACTGTCCCTTAAGCGGCAGGTCTGACCTCAGTGTGCGGCGGCGTGCACGGCCACATGTCTGCGCAGGTGGACGGCCGATATGAACGTCCTCCCGCAGAGCGAGCACTTGAACTGTTTGCAGTCAGCGTGGACACTCATGTGGACCTTCAGCGAGCCCGACTGCGCGAACCGCTTGCCGCAGTGGACGCAGCCATAGCGCTTCTCGCCGGTGTGGACGCTCTGGTGGCGTTTGAGGTTGCTGGAGTCGGAGAAACGTTTGCCGCAGAGCGCGCAGGTGAAGGGCTTCTCGCCCGTGTGGACCCTCATGTGAGTCTTCAGGTTCTTCAGGCAGGCGAGCGTTTTCCCGCAGCAGCTGCACACAAACGACCTCCCGCCGTCCTCGGTGCCCTGAGCGTCTCCTCTGCTGACTCCGCCCTCATGTCTCCACCGCTCCCTCCTCATGAAAGTGTTCTCTCTCTCCGTCACTTCTCTCCTCTGCTGCTGAGGCTCATCTGTGGTGAATGGCGCCCTCTGCTGGTCATCTGTGGTGAACGCCGCCCTCTGCTGGTCGTCTGTGAACACCAGTTGTTGCTCTGACTCGCTCGCCTCACTCACGTTGAAGTGGAAGCCGGCGCCACCACCTGAATCGGCGTGAATCACCGCGTACGAGCAGCCGGGCTCCTCCTCCTCACTCAAAGCATTCTGGGTAACGAGGTGGCCATGTTGGAGCTGTGGCTCGTACGTCGCACACACGTCGTTTGGGACTTTCTGAACGGACGCAGAGGTGGAGCTGACTTCACCACTCGTCCACGACTGAGACGAGTCGCCGCCGCCTTCACTCACTGCTTCCTGTTTGGAGAGTGGGGGCGGAGCTTCCGGCTCTGCCGTCTGTCGTTCGTCAAGGTGACTCAAAGCTGCTAAAGAGAGGGGGGAAAAAACACATTTTTACTTTCACTACAGACAACAACTTCCAGTATTTTGGGGGGCGGGGCCTGATGAGACAGGGCGGGGTGTATTGATTGATTGAAGTGTGGCTGCTATTACAAGCTTTTTCCGCACTGACGCTAATATTACTGATGTTATGAAAACAGAATGTAGCTTTACAAAAACACAACTTCCTGTTCAAACAGTCGGATCATTCGCCTCAATACAGTCAAATATCTTATCACATATAATTTTTTAACTGATTTCAAATAAACATTCAAAAAAATTATTCATGTTTCAGTCACTAGATGGCGCCAAGTGCTCGCTTTCATTAGAGCTGTTGTGTGAGTATATCACAGTATGGTCATAATAGTGTGTCATGACTTAAATATCGTGATAATATTGTGTTCTGAGCCTGTGACACTCGGAACTGCAGTATTTTTATGATAACGGCGATAAGACCACAGAGGACAGGCCACCCCACACTCAGGCTGGTCGCAGAGGCCCAGGCCCCCAGCACCCAGAGCCCGCTAGTGCCACAGGGCGGGGCCAGCCCACCACCGGTGGAAGCAGAGACCACCCACAGGCCAGAACCCACTGCAACCACCCCCACCACCCACCAGAGACCAACCGCACGCCCCCCATCCCAAGTAGGGACAGACGGAGGCCCACGCAGGGCCCCAAGCCAGGGGGACCCCGAGTGACTTAAATATTGCGATAATTTGTGTTGTGACTTAAATATCGTGATAATATTGTGTTGTGACTTAAATATTGCGATAATTTGTGTTGTGACTTAAATATCGTGATAATATTGTGTTGTGACTTAAATATCGTGATAATATTGTGTTGTGACTTAAATATTGCGATAATTTTGTGTTGTGACTTAAATATCGTGATAATATTGTGTTGTGACTTAAATATTGCGATAATTTGTGTTGTGACTTAAATATCGTGATAATATTGTGTTGTGACTTAAATATTGCGATAATTTGTGTTGTGACTTAAATATCGTGATAATATTGTGTTGTGACTTAAATATCGTGATAATATTGTGTTGTGACTTAAATATCGTGTTAATATTGTGTTGTGACTTAAATATTGTGATAATATCGTATTGTGACAATTTCAAAATTGAAGTGAACTCACAGTTCTGCTCGGGCTGAGACCAGGAAGCGTCCTCGTCCTCCTCCACTTTGATCACCGCCGTCGTCACGTGAACCGACTCTCCCGCAGATAACTGTGATCGGAGAAGAGACGAAAAAAAAGAGCGACAGAGTTAAAGGAACGACTTCGCGACCAGACAAGGAAAAGACATACGACTTCTCTCCGACATCTAACTTACCGTCACAGGAGCACCATTCTCTCCAGAGTCAGCAGGTGGCGCCGTGCAGGACACTGTGGACAACGTCACCTCAGCTGGAAGACACGCGTCACAGAGACGAGAAGTTTAACATCAGTTTTTGTCTGATTCTTTGTTGCATTTCATGCTTTTTCATCAGCAGGTGATCGTTTAAATATTGCGATAATTACGTGATGATTCTGTGAATAATGTGATGTGGCTTAAATATCACAAACATTAGCGTTACACATTTAAATTAGCATTCTTCACATGTTAGCAATAACATTTAAATTCATCAACATTATCTGACTCCGTTATAAATGCTAGCATTAGCTTTTTAACGCTAACGGTTACCTGCAGGTGTTCGGTTCCGCCTCGGCTCGTTGCCAGGGTGATAATGAGCGCGCGCCCGGCTGCCGCTCGAGTTGAGCAGCGCGGCGCCGCCGGCGGTCACCGCGGCTCGCAGCGCGGTGGCGCGCGCGGATCGCAGCTCCATGAGCCGCAGTTTTCTGCGCAGGACCTCGTTCTCTTTGCGGCTCCGCGAGATTTCCAGCTGCAGCAGCGAGTATCCGCTGTCCACGAGCTCGCAGATCTCCGCCACCGCCGTGTTCGCGAGGACTTCCATGATGGACGCGAGCTGCGCGTGAAAGGAGGCGGCAGGCGACATGATGACGCGCTCCCCGCGTGCGTCTTTGTCTATGATCAGTGTCCAGATCGTCACGAGAACACTCACGAAGCTCACGCGGCAGCTGCGCGTGTTTTTCCTACGATATTCTGTCACCTGGTGTAAACAGAGCTGCACAAACCAGGAAGTGACGCAACGAACAAAGTACATAAAACGCATGCGCGGAAATCTCCACTCTAATGTTGTTGTTTTTTTAAATAGAATTTAATGTTATTATTAGACGATTTTTTTTTATTAATTTAGGTTTTTTTATATCAGAAAAAAAACTCTCCCACAACAAACTCAGTGAACTCAGAAAATCAGTGATTTCTGTTCACAGGGACACAGGAGCTGCTGTCCTCTGCTGCCTCATGTGGTCACTTTGTGCCACTGAGTTAAGTCTAAATGAAATATTTCAAACACTGAAGTGACCAAATAAGACATTAGAACTTAGTGATGGAAGCAGCAGTGGATCAACAACTACTGTGTGTGATGTTAAAATCACTGGTTTTGGTGTGGGAGAGTGAGTGGTTTACAAACTTCAGTTTCCTGTTGGAAAAGTCTGTCTCACAGTGAGATAAAGACGTGAACATGTGACGTAGATATCGTAGATTTAAAATGATGTAGATATTATAAGTATTGAAGTTTTCTTTGCGTCTCAACAGCAGCAAATGTTGGTTTAAAAATGACACAAAAGGACACAAGTGGAGAAAAGCGCTCATTTATTTTCATAAACAGTTTATTATCTCATCGTGTGAACAACAGCCCTTTAATGTCTCTGGAAAATACGAAAAGAGTAATTGATTATTGCTGCAGCAAAACAATGAACAAATAAAACTTCATACGTTTTCCATTAAAAAAAGAACACAAATTAAATGAAACAATCAAACTTTTTTCAACTTTTCATCTGAACACGTGAAAAATGTAGATTTAACTCCAGCGTCGGCTTTTTATTTTCCATGTTTTCTACCAAAGAAAAACAAAAGCAAAGACATTGAGTTCATTGTCCTTTTAAAATGATTACAATAATTAAATAATGACTTATTTATTCAAATCGTTGAAGTTTTGTGCAAACTAATGAAAATCACGGGAATTCCAAAGACGTTTAAACTGAGATTAAATAACAAAACAACACAGATTTTAGAGCCCGTGTGAAATAAGTTTAAGAAAAATGGAAAAAGGTTTGTGGCTTGTTTCAGTGACACAGATACACCAGAGTTTAGGGGAATATTTTCTGCTTCCTTTGCTCCATAAAACAAATACAATCATTCAAACTCCATCATTCACACCTTTGATCAACTCTTTGTGACTCAAAATGAAAATAACTGTGTGATTTCCTCTCGTGGTTTTAAACGTGGGTGTTCTGGGACAGCGACACCTCAGGGTGACACTTGCTCATGTGTATTTTCAGACTGTGCCTGACGGCGAACGTGCGGTGGCACACGGCGCAGAAGTGCGGCCGCTCGCCCGTGTGCACGTTGATGTGCGACTTGAGGTGAGCCGACTGCGTGAACTTCTTGCCGCACTGGTCACAGCTGAACGGCCTCTCGCCCGTGTGGATCCTCATGTGGACGTCCAGGTTCTGCGTGGTGGCGTACGTCTTGTGGCAGACGGAGCACACGAAGCGTTTGCTGCCGCTCGGGTACAGACCGAAGCTCATCATGTCCACGTCTGTGTACTCAAACACAGAGTTGCTGTTCTCGGACAGCTGGCCGTCTGCGGGCGCCGAGCCCGAGACGCTGACCAGCTTCAGCCCGAACGCGTCGGCGTTCTCGCTCTGGTGAAACTGAGCGATGGACACGTGGCTTTTTGGCGTTTTGGTCCACGTGAGATTGAAGTCCGCATCCCCACTGTCTGACTGAGGCTCCATCGCAGAGCTGCTGAAACACACAGGATTGCTGGAGCTCAGAGGAACCAGCGAGTTCTCCTGGACCACGTGGACGTCCATCTGCGACGAGTAGGAACAGACTGACTTGCCGGTCTCCGCCTCGTCGGCACTGGAACAGCCGGGCTCGCTGCGAGGAGAGTCCACGGCGTAGACGGCCACGCTCGTCCTCCTTGACGTGTTCAGAGCCACGTGTTCTGTAGAAGACGGCGTCTCCGTCTCGTTGTTTCTTGAATGACGTCTCTTCACGCTGCGGCCGATTTGAGTCGATGTGACGATAGTCGTCTCCTCGTTTTCTGAAAGAAGGAAACATTGATTTTAAAGAAACTACAGAAGGACGAACGTCTGCTCTTCAAAGTCAAACATGTTATTTTATCGTCTTTATCTCACTGTGAGACAGACTTTTCCAACAGGAAACTCAAGTTTGTCGACCAATCACTCTGCCACACGAGGCAGCAGAGGACCAGCAGCTCCTGTCTAAAATCACTGATTTTCTCTATGGGGTTTGGTGTGGGAGAGTAGGTTTGTCATCACACTGATGTATTTTCACATGTTCATGTTTGTGTTGAGTTTGGTTTATGATTGATAGCTGACGTGTCTGCAGTGAGGCGTTCACTGACCAAACACAGACCAGGGTCCAGGAGCTGAGACTCACCTTCACCAAAGGAGTCCTTGCTGTCCGAGTCTTCGTCTTTGATCAACACCACGTCTGGAAACTGCAGAACATCAACGACAATCATGTTAACGTCACACAATCACAAAACAATCAACTGTTTAAGGTGAGCACGAAGCAGCAGAGGACCAGCAGCTCTTAAAATCTGGTGTGGGAGACAAACCAGTTTCCTGTAAGGGTAAGGGTTTAAGGTTTAAGGTAAGGCTAAAGCACTTAAGTTGTGATAGGGTAAGTTAAGGGTAAGGGTTTAAGGTTAAGGTAAGGAACTGATGGCGCATTTCAACCGGCTCTACTCGCCTCGCCATGGCACGGTTTAAGTAGCGTTTCCACTAGCCTGGTACCTGGTACCAGGTACCTGGTCAGACGAGGTTCCAAGGGTGCTGAAGTAAATAACTACAGACCTGTCTCTCTTCTTCCTTTTCTCTCCAAAACTCTGGAGCGTGCTATCTTTAATCAACTCTCCTCCTACCTTCACCGGAACAACCTGCTTGATCCTCTTCAGTCTGGTTTTAAAGCAGGTCACTCGACCGAAACTGCACTTCTTGTGTGCACACTGCCAGGGCTGCCTCTCTCTCCTCTGTGCTCATCCTCTTGGACCTCTCTGCAGCGTTTGACAGTTAACCACCAGATCTTTACTTCCTCCCTTCAAGAACTAGGTGTCTCAGGCTCTGCACTTGCCCTACTCTCATCCTATCTTCAAAACTGAACATACAGAGTAGAGATGTAACGATATGAAAATTTCATATCACGGTTATTGTGACCAAAATTATCACGGTTATCAATATTATCACGGTATTGTTAGATGTGTTCAAAATGTTCCAAAAGTACTGAACACACCCACTGAAATCTTTTAACCAAGTTTTATTTAAAACAATATATTTTATATTATATGATGATTATTATTATTAATTATCATCTAACTGACACGCGCACACACACACAGGTCTTACTCTGTGTCGGATAATAATTAAGTAGCAGCTGTCGTACACAGCATAAAAATAAAATAAAAAAACACAGAAACAAACACATTTTGGTCTGCTACGGTACCTGTCGTCTGCACACTACTCGCTTTCGCTGATCGCGCCCAATAACATGTATTTTTACAGGAGTAACGTTAGGTAACACTTAACTTAGGTTTCCTTTATTTGTTGACTTACTCGCTGAAAAGTACTGGGTGGTGGTCACGGAGATGGCTCATCAAATTGGAAGTGTTACCCCCCCCTTCGCGGAGATTTTTGGAGCGCAGGTGGCTTCAGCCGTGTCGTCACAGGACAGACAGTGGAAACTTCTGAGCGAGTGCCGTTCAGGTGCTGCTGCTTCTCCAGGAAATGAGCAGTATCACTGTGAGTTTTTCAGTAATCAGTTGCGGTAATCAATCACGGTTTTAACGATAATTAAAATTTGAAAAGGTAGTACTAACCGTCGGGAATTTTACCGCGGTTTATCGTCATACCGGTAATCGTTACATCCCTAATACAGAGTAACCTGGAGAGGATCTGTGTCGGAACCCTGTCCTCTAACTACTGGGGTCCCTCAGGGTTCTGTCTTGGGCCCTCTCCTCTTCTCTCTGTACACCAACTCTCTTGGTTCTGTTATTCACTCTCATGGTTTTTCCTATCACAGCTACGCCGATGACACCCAACTAATTCTCTCTTTTCCCAGCTCCGACACACATGTAGCAGAACGGATCTCCGCTTGTCTGACCGACATCTCTCAGTGATGTCTGACCATCAACTGAAACTAGGGATGCACCGATATGAATATTTCAGCCGATACCGATATCCGATATTAATATTGCTGCTATGGCCGATAACCGATTACTACCGATATCGATATATGTTTTTTTTTTTTTTTAAAAAGGTATCTGAGATGATAATAGTTTGTACAGACTGAAAATCATGCAAGCTGAATTTTTGAATGTCTTCCTTTATTTTCAAAACATGTTTTACCTCCAAATAACAAGGTTACAGGGCGACCATAAGACACAAGTAAAGGTTTTTAGAATCCTTTAGCACTAAATAACTAAATTAAAGTACAGTTTAACTCCCTCAACTCACTAAACTCCTGTGAGAAAGTTTGGATCATAAATTACAAACATGAACATAAATAAAAATAATACCCTGCCAAAGTTACTGTAACCGAGATAAGGGCGTCTATACTGGGTACGTAAATAAAGTCAACAACCCTTCCTCCCGGCAACAACAACCGCGCCACTTCCCTTTACAATAAAACTACACAACAGATATGAGAAACAATACCTGACAAGCTCTACTAAGAGCTGCCATAATAAAAAAAAAATGTAACATTACTTTATCAAACTTGCCAGTATTCATGGCAACCAGATATTTATTAAAATGCAAAACATTGGAAAAGTAGCGCCGACTTGGCAGGTTGTTGCGGGGTTCAATATGCTCTATCAGCCGTCGGAACCCTCGGTCCTTCACCATGGAAAAGGGCTGGTCGTCAAGAGCAATCATTTCCATTACCTTGATCGTTATTGCCCTGGCCAATGTCTTCCTTTGTTCGATTACTTGCTGTATTGGGCTCCCAGCTGCGCTGCTTTTCTTTTTTGTCTGCCGCCTAACGTTACTAGCGTTAGCTTCCTGCCATTGTTTGTATACTTCTGGGTGGCGGTTTTTCAAATGACATAATCAAATTTGTGGTATTGAATGACTTGACGCGGAACCCTCCTCGCATTACCTCGACTTTGCAAGTGTTGCATAATGCTTTTCGCATATCTTCTATCGACACCCTGAAAAAACGCCCACACCGCTGACATTATCTCTCCTCAACACACACACACACACACACACCTTGTGCTGCACTTGCGTCACTGTCACATGCTCAAACAAATGCAGCATGGCCTCCCCTTCCCGACACACATACACAAACAGCAAATAGACGGGTATTAACATCGGTTGTTAAAATTGGCGCAGTTTTACTCATTGGACCGATGCCGATATGTTAAAAAATGACAAACATCGGCCGATACCAATATCAATGCCGATATATCGTGCATCCCTACCTGAAACTCAATCTCAGACCGAGTTTCTTTTTCTCCCACCACAGATCTAACCATCACCCTTGACAACTCTGTGGTAGCTCCTTCTCATACCGCAGGAACCTGGGTGTGACACTTGATGACCATCTCTCCCTCACTGCCAACATTGCTGCAACAGCTCGATCTTGCAGATACATGTTGCACAACATCAGAAGTATACGGCCTCTTCTAACCCAGAAGGCGGCACAGGTTCTGGTCCAGGTTCTTGTCATCTCACGCTTGGACTACTGCAACTCCCTCCTGGCTGGTCTCCCTGTGTGTGCCATACGACCTCTGCAACTCATCCAGAATGCAGCAGCTCGACTCGTCTTCAACTTACCAAAATTCTCCCACACTACACCACTCCTCCACTCCCTTCACTGGCTTCCTGTAGCTGCTCGCATCCGCTTCAAGACTCTAGTGCTTGCGTTCCATGCTACAAACGGATCCGGTCCAGCCTACATCCAGGACATGATCAAAACCTACACCCCAGCCCACCCACTCCGCTCTGCATCGGCAAACCAGCTTGCTGCCCCCTCACTGAGAGGATCGCAGAGGCATTCACAGAACTCAAGACTGTTCACTGTCCTAGCTCCCAAAGGGTGGAACGAGCTCCCCATCGACATCCGGACAGCGGAAAGCCTCCACATCTTCCGCCGCCGACTAAAAACACATTTCTTCCGACTCTACCTTGACTAAGACGACGACGACAAAAAAAAAAAACCTATACATACACCTATACTTATGACTAGCACTTCATAGTTTGGCTTACTTGAAGCTCTTTCTTACTTCTACCTCTTATTTGTACCCAAATGTTTAAATGCACTTATTGTAAGTCGCTTTGGATAAAAGCGTCTGACATGTAATGTAATGTGCTTAAAAGCAGGTGCTATGATTGGTCAGACTTCCGGCCGCTGAGTCCTGTCACAGGAAGACACCTCCCACACACAAATCAAGCCGAACAGCGACGAACTGTAGATCACTTAAAACTACTTAACAATCCTAACAACGTGGGTTAATCTCCAACAACTACCAGGGAAACCTCTATATTTAACAGCAGTCTTTTAAAGTGGAGTGGTGTATTTAGGGACAGTGCCGCTGATCGCGAGCCACAGACCGCTGCCGTCTGTGGAGTAGGAGGCTGTACTCCGGAGACGTGTGGACAGCAATCAACCCGAACAGTGCCGAATTGTAGATAAACTACTTAACAATCCTAAAAACGTGGGTTAATCTCCAACAACTACAGAAGTGTGGTGTAAAGTCACTAGTGTGTCGCGTATAAAACCAAGTCACCGCAGTTTCACTCAGCCGCGCAGCGATGACTCCGCCCACGTTAAGTAGTTACTTTTTTGTATTGGAGAATGCGACCTAATCGTGCCGTGTCGTGCCGAGGCGAGTAGAGCCGGTGGAAATGCGGCTTTAGTGTGATGCTAAGTTAAGGGTACAGGTTTAAGGTTAAGGTAAGGCACTTAGTTGTGATTTTAAGGTAAGAGTAAATTACTCTAAGTGCCGTAGTGATGTTAAGTTAAGGGTAAGGGGCAGAGGAATGCATTATGTCTGAGTGAAGGGTTAGTGGGTGTTTACCTCCGCGTGCGGCACTGCCGCGCCTCCTCCGTCTCGCTGCCACTGCCGCTGCTGCGGCGCGTCCTCCGCGGGCGCGACTACCTCCGGCTCCGCTGTCTTCGCGCCGCCGCTGCTGCTTCCGCGGATCACGATGGACTCGATGAGGTGGAGCTTCTTCCTCAGCGCCTCGTTCTCGTGGCGGCTGCGGTTGATCTCGAGCTGCAGCACCGCGTAGCCCTCGTCCACGACCTCGCAGATCTCCGCCACCGCCGCTTTGGTTAGCGCCTCCATGATGACGCTCAGCTGCTCGTGCAGCGCTCTGTTGCTCAGCACCGCCATGATGCGGCAGGCAGCGCGGCTGGGACGCGAACAGGAAGTGGACCGGGCTCGGACTGACGGGCGCGCGCGGCTCCTCCCGGTGACCGGAGGCGTGTTCGGTTCCGACAGACGCGGCTTGTCCGTGATCTCAACAAAGAACTACAGGTGGCGTGTGTGTGTGTTGTTGTTTTTTCCTGTTTCCGCCTGAGTCGCACTTCCGGATTTCAAAATAAAAGCGTCTCGTCTGGTCAATAGATAAAACAGTGTTCAGTAACAGTGTAAAATATTAACAACAATGTAATCTTAAAATTAGAACACGATATACAAGGAAGACATACATGATGATGTTTCATACAATTACAAAGTAAAAGAGTTTGTTTTGATACGGGAGGATTTATCTCACAGGAATTATGCAAAATAAATCCATTAATATCAAGAAATCAATCTGAAATAAGGCAAATAACGCGGATAATCTAAACTTAATCCAACTCTTTCAGGATTTAAGGGAGGAGCTTCCAGGGATTTGGTATCTCAGAGAAACCCGCATGATTTAACGTGACTTCGGAACATAACCAGACTGCTGGCGGCGTCAGCTCGTAGCTGTTGTGTTTGCGATGTTTTGTGCTTATAAAAAAAAAGACGCGAATCAATTTCGTATTTTGTCTCTAAACAAACTCTCACCGGTGACTGCGAGGTTCGCTTACGATGATTCTGAATCGCGTCGACTCTGAAGCGTCCGATGACGTCGTTAATCCCTCACACTGCAGGAGAATCTGCCCTAAAACCAGAAGGCGCTCAACGATAAAAAAAACTGTGAAAAAAGGAGGTAAAAGAAAAGAACAACTGAGATAAAAGGTGTCAAAGAAAGACATAAAACATCAGACTCCTGTGATGTTTACCTTTCATGGAAATGTCTCTCAAAGACGACGTCAAACACAGGGACAGCAGGACGTGTGTTGTCCCTGATTTGAACATTATTTTATTTGCCTTTAAACGCAGTCCCAAAATGTCACCTTCCCAGAAACTGCTGTGAAAATGTTAGATACTAATATTTCTTTCCACTTTAAATGAATCGGTCCTTTAAAGCTAATTCAGCCTGAAATATACATATCAAATATTAATAATGTATTTTTTTATTTTAACCCTTTATACACAACCCCCCAAAAACTACCATAATTTCCATAAAATACATTTCAAGGAATTCTGGTTATTATTATTATTAGGCCCTGAGACGTCAATGATTGGCAGAAACATTGATTTTCATGCATTGTTAGTTTCTTTTCTTTGAACCCAGAGTGAGTTCTGTGTTTATGCTTAGTTTTTTTATTTAATTTTTATTGTCTTTTATGTGTAACTCGTATGTTGTTCATCTATTTTAATCCACACTGTGGTTTAAAAATGTAAAGTTTATAATTATAAATAAAACTGGAGTGAAAGCTTTTCAACAAACGACAGAGTGAGAATCCACTGGAACTCTATTGTGTGTGTGTGAGTGTGAGAGAGAGAGAGTGTGTGTGTGTGCGTGTGAGAGAGAGAGAGAGAGTGTGTGTGTGTGTGCGTGTGAGAGAGAGAGAGAGAGAGAGAGAGAGAGTGTGTGTGTGTGTGTGTGTGTGTGTGTGTGTGTGTGTGTGTGTGTGTGTGTGTGAGAGAGAGAGAGAGAGAGAGAGAGAGAGAGAGAGTGTGTGTGTGTGCGTGTGTGAGAGAGCGAGAGAGCAGGTCACAAACGTCACCTCTGATTCTTCTTAGTTTAATCTATGCAGCTTTTTATTTTATAATAAAGCTGAGTTTAGTGTTTTTTTATTATTAGTTTAAAAATTAGAATTGTTTTTACAAATTAAAGTTTATTTGCATATTATGAGACACTTGGAAAATCATTATTATTAAAAATGTTTAGAATTCTCATCCAGATGAAAACATACAATATTAGTCTTAACGTGAGTTTATGTTTGTGTCACAGTTTCTCTGTCAGACGACTTAGAAAACTACAGTTACACACACACACACACACACACACACACACAGAACAGAAGTTTGTAAACACTCACTCTCACACACCAAACCTCATAGAGAAAATCAGTGATTTTAACATCACACACACAGGAGTTGTTGATCCACTGCTGCCTCCATCACTAAGTTCAAATGTCTGATTTTGTCACTTCAGTGTTTGAGAGGTTTGGTGCAGGGAGAGTGAGTGGTTTACAGATGTCTGTCTCACAGTGAGATAAAGACGTGGGCGTGTTCTGAAGACATCATTGATTATTAAGTCAGTCTCTGTGTTTGAATGGTTCTCAGCAGCAGGGGGCGCTCACAGCACAGTCTCTGTGTCACGCCTCAAACAATCACACTTCACAAAAAGACTTTTCCTTTCTGGAAAAAAAAGAAAGAAATCAGTCAGATTAACAGTAGCGAGATTCTGGTCCAGTGTCCGGGTCTCTAACAGAACCACGTGTCAGCGGATCACACCAGGATGAGCAGCAGCAGCATTAGCGGCGGCGGTGACTTCCTGTTGACCCCGATGATTTTTCTGTTGATGGATCCTCAGGTTCTGTTTCCCGGCAAATCTTTTCCCGCAGTGCTCACAGGCGAACGGCCGCTCCCCGGTGTGGACGCTCTGGTGCGTCTTCAGGTGACCCGACTGCGTGAAGCGTTTCCCGCACTGGGCGCAGCTGTACGGCCGCTCACCCGTGTGAACGCGCACGTGCGTCTCCAAGCTCCGCGACGACGTGAAGCATTTCCCACAGTAGCTGCAAGCAAAGCGTCGGTCCCTGCAGTACCTGTTCAGGTCCAGAGGGTCCAGCCTGGAGCCGCCGAGACCCAGTGCCAACGGGAAACCCGCGGTGTTCAAGTCAGACATTTTGTCCAGCAGCGTCGGGCGGTGGTCCGGTTTAAGGAACGGGTGATGAGTCATGGGCGTCGCGCTCGCCAGATTCTGACTCGACCATGAGGAGCAGAGGTCCAGCTCTGTGTCGTAATGAACGGCGCCACTGACCTTCAGCTCAGAGGTCCCAGGACATGAGACCGGACTTCCTCCTCCAGACCTGAGAAAGAACTGCTTCCTCACCAGAGCAGTGGGCGGGGCTTCACAGTCTGACTCCGACGCTAAATCAAACACGACGTCTGACGAGTCGCCCTCCGTGACCTCCGCAGGACCTGGAGACTCCAATGCACTGACGCTGTCTGAAGGTCTGTTACCGGCCTGATCCCACGACCTCAGGTCGGAGGCGGCGCTTGTCATCCCGGATGGCCCCTCCTCGCTGTTGTCCTCCGACAGCGGCGCCTCCATCCCTTCAGACAAACATCAACAAGTTAAAAACAGTGAGAAATGCTGCGTTAACCTGTCACCGTCAGCGCCCCCTGCTGCTGAGAGTCAGCCTGAAAACATGGCTGCAAAAACTGACTTTAGTCACTCAACAAAAAGACTACGTCAGTTTAACTTTCTACGATATCTACGTCACATGATCACGTCTTTATCTCTCTGTTGATTTTCTCGATGGACTTTGGTGTGGCAGAGTGAGTGGTTTCCTGCCTAACAGTAATCTGTTTTTTGGCAGCTATGTTGTCACCTGCCTGTCATGCTGGATCTCAGCCACAGGGGGGCGCTCACAGCACAGTCGGTCCCTCATACAACCAGACTTAAAAAGAGAACCCTGAACTGTTGACTCTTGAATGTTCCTGTTTGGTCTGTGCTGGGGCTTTTATTTTGAAGTCTGGCATCTTTGACGCCTCCTCTCTTACCGTCCTCGCTAAGGAGCAGCTCCTCATCATTCACCTCCTCCTTCACGGCCTCCTCCTTTATCACAACCACATCCTGGTCATGTGCTTCATCATCATCAGCAGCAGCAGACGTCAGATCCTGAGCACAGGAAACGATAAAGACATTTTGTAAGACCATGTTGACCTTTGACCCCCCCCCCCATACATGAAGAGTTCACCTGAGAGACTGTGTGAATGTGTGTATGAGATTTAAAAAGCATTCCTGTGACATCCCATCATTCACTCCAAAGACAGAATGCAGCAGCTACAGAGCAGCGTGGAGATGGAGCAGTAATTTGACTGTAACGTGGTAAAAATGTCACCTCTTTGGTGGCAGAGTTCACGTCTGTCGACGTGTCTGAAGCAGAAAACCAAGCGTGACAGCGTTTCAGGCTTGAAGGATTTGCAGTTTTCACGCCGGCTCCTGATGATAAAACACATTCTGTGTGGGAAAAAAAACAACAAAAAAGCTTTGATGCATTAACAGGAAGTATAGTCACTTCACGTCTTTATCTCACAGTCAGACAGACTTTTGTAGGATGGACGCTCACTCTCAGTGAACACATAATAATAATAATAATAATAATAATACATTTTATTTGGAGGCGCCTCTCTGGGCACTCGAGGACACCGTACAATACATAAATAAATAAAAACACTAAGAAAAAAAAAAAAAAAAGTAAAAATAAGAAACAGATAAGAAAATACAATGTAGATAGTTAAGTGGGGTAGGCAGTTTGGAATAGGTGAGTTTTTAGTCTTGTTTTGAAGAGTGTGAGAGAGTCCAAGTTCCTGAGGTCCGGTGGGAGTGCGTTCCAGAGTTGGGGGGCAGAGCGGCTGAAAGCCCTGCTCCCCATGGTGATGAGGCGGGCGGGAGGGACAGAGAGGTGGACAGAGGAGGCAGATCTGAGGGAACGGGAAGGGGTGGCAATGTGGAGGAGTTCGGACAGATAAGGAGGGGAAAAGTTGTGGATGGCCTTGAACGTAAACAGGAGGATTTTGAAGTCGATGCAGAGTTTGACTGGGAGCCAGTGGAGTTTCTGCAGAACAGGGGTGATGTGGTGGATGGTGGGGGTTCTGGTGATGATCTGAGCTGCAGAGTTCTCAACCAGTTGGAGTTTATGGAGGTATTTGTGAGGTAGACCAAAGAGAAGGGAGTTGCAGTAGTCGATGTGGGAGGTGACAAGGCTGTGTACAAGAATGGCAGTGGAGTGGGGAGAAAGGGAGGGGCGGAGGCGATTAATATTGCGTAGGTGGAAGTATGCAGACCGGGTGATGTTATTGATATGGGATTGGAATGATAATGTGCTGTCGAGGATGACACCCAGACTCTTAACCTGGGGGGAGGGGGAGACAGGAGTGGTCGATAGTGAGGGAAAAACTTGAGAGGGTTGATTTGGTACCAATTAAAAGGAATTCGGTTTTATCACTTTTGAGTTTAAGGAAGTTGGAGGAGAACCAAGATTTGAGCTCGGTGAATCAGTCAGTGAGGGAGGAAGGTGGGAGAGTGGAATCAATTCCGCATAGCAATGGAAATGAATGTTATATTTACGGAAGATATTGCCAAGAGGATGGAGGTAGATAATGAAGAGAAGGGGCCCCAGGACAGAGCCCTGGGGCACACCAGTGGTGACGGGGGACGGGTGGGAACTGAAGGGTTGGAGTTGGATGAACTGAGTGCGGCCTGAGAGGTAGGATTTAAACCAGTCAAGGGGTGTGTGTGAAATACCAATGGAGATTAATCTGTTGAGGAGGATAGTGTGAGAGATGGTGTCGAAGGCCGATAGTGAGTAAACCAGAGTCGGCTGCCAGGAGGAGGTCGTTTGTGATTTTGATTAGTGCAGATTCAGTGCTATGGAGGGGGCGGAAACCAGATTGGAATTGTTCGTACAGGTTGTTAAGGGTTAGGTGGGAATGAATTTGGGAAGCAACAGTTTTTTCGAGGATTTTGGAGAGGAAAGGTAGATTGGAGATGGGACGAAGATTATTGTAATTATTAGGATCAGCACCAGGTTTTTTCAATATTGGAGTGATGGCAGCAGTTTTGAAGAGTGTAGGAACAGTTCCAGTGGAGAGTGAGGAGTGGATGATGGCAGAGATGAGGGGGAGGAGAGAGGGTAGGCAGGCTTTCACCAGAACTGTGGGGAGAGGATCTAGCTGACAGGTGGAGGGCTTGGACTGTAGGATGAGGTCTGAGATATCTGAGTCAGAGGGAAGCTGAAAGAAGGAGAATGAGTGAGACGTCAGACAGGGTTCTGGAGAGGTGCTGAGGGAGGAGCTTGGGCCTAGGTGCAGGTGGATCTGATGAATTTTCTGGTTGAAAAAGGACATCAGGGAGTTACAGGAAGCAGTTTAGTACAAGTGGGGGGGGGGGGGGGGGGGGGGGGAGGCCGGGGGTCTGGGGATATTGTTGAGAAGAGAAAACAGTGACTTGGAATTGCCTTAATTTGAACAGATTATGCCGGAGTAGTAGTTGAGTTTAGTTTGAGAAATACAGTCCTTATAATGTAAAATGTGATTTTTGTGCATGTCTTTGTGAACAACAAGACCAGTTTTCTTGAACAGTCGCTTGAGCTGTCGTCCTTTGGCTTTCATTTGCCGTAGTTCAGAGGTGAACCAAGGGGCCGAGGAGGTGAAGGAGACAGACCTGGTTTTCATAGGAGCGAGAGAATTAAGAATGGTGGTGAGGCCGTTGTTGTAGTGGGAGGCCAAGTCGTCGGGGGTGGATGAACTGTGAGTGTTCTGGAGACAGCTGATACCAGAGGAAAGTGCATCGGGATTCATTTTCCTAATGTTACGGAATGAGACAACACATGGGGGCTTTGTTGAGGACAGAGCGAGTTTGACATTGAATGACAGAAGCAAATGATCAGTTATAGGAAGTTCATCAGCAATACAGTTGGAGGGAATGAGACCAGAAAAACAAACTAAATCCAGAATGTGATCCTTTGAATGAGTGGGGAAATCAATATGCTGCTGGAAGCCAAAGCTGTCAAGACAGGATGCAAAGTCTCGGGTAAGAGGAAGATTGATATTGTCCATATGTATGTTGAAATCCCCCAGCATTATTACATTTGGGGAAAGTGTGGTTAGGTGGGTGAGTAAAGCAGCAAAGTCATTAATGAAGTTATTGTTTGCTTTAGGGGGGCGGTAAACAGTTGGTGGGAACTGGACCAGACAGTTGACAGACAGTTGATTCAAACGAGTTGAAGGTGGGAGCAGATGGTTGGACTTTCCACTTCTCGCGGTGAATTATCGCGAGACCTCCACCGCGACCGGAGCCACGAGGTTGACAGTTGTAAACAAACCCAGGGGGCGTGGACTCGTTGAGTTGGGAAAAGTCGTTCGGTTGTTGCCATGTCTCAGTCAAGCAAAGAAAGTCAAACTTACGGTCAGTAAGGAGATCCTGGATAAGATGCCCCTTGCTCGTAAGTGAGCGGATGTTTAGTAGACCGAAGTGGACCGGGGTGGTGTTGCATTTTCCAGTAGCGTTAGCGTTAGCGTTAGCCGACCTAGCAAGGCTGGCTAACACGGTGTGGTCAACAACCCGGCCGGTGATACGTGGAGGGCGTCGTGCGGAGGACCAGATGGATTTTATTGGTTTGGAGTTGTCAAAGTGGAAGCTTCGACGAGATCCGCGATGGATATATCGCCGACGAGGCAGGAAAGCGATGTCCGGATGAAGGAGAATTGCCGGTGGAGGCTTGAGCGGGTGAAGACGGAGCAGATGGAGTTCAGCCGCTGAGTACTGGAGGAGTCCTGTCACCGGTTGATGGAGAAGCGACAGGAGAAACCAGACGAGGATCCCCGTATAAAGCCTACGAGCCCACATTGTAGACGGGGACCCAGATGACTTGGGCCGTCAGGTGAACAGGTGAACAGACCAGGTAAATGGCTCGAAGCCGAGGCAGTGGGCTAATGTTAGCTAGCTCGCGCAGATGCACAGAGATGTCAGATGAATCATCGATGGTGCGGGCAGGTAAGCAATCTGTCTCTCACTTGAATGTTGAGAACAGTTGCACAGTCCAACAATAGAAGAGCTCAGAAGTATACACGTTTAAAAAGTTAAAGGTTAAAAGTTATCGGCGAGCAGCGGCAGCATCGGCACAGGTACATGAGTGCTACTCTCCCACACCAAACCTCAGAGAAAAGCTGTGATTTTAGCTGGCGGGGACACAGGAGCTGCTGGTCCTCTGCTGCCTCGTGTGGTCCCTTTGTGTCACTGAGGTCAATTGGAATGAGGAATTTTGAAAGCTGAAGTCATAAAATAAGACATTTGAACTTAGTGATGGAGAATAAAGTTGTTAATTAACGAAAATTAAAGTGGTTAATTGACTAGATCAAAGTAGTTAATTAAGAGTTTCTCAAGAAACAATCCGACTGATAATTACGATTCTGGCAGGCGCAGCACCGAGGACATTTCTATTGCACAGTAAAAAAACATTTCTCTCTGTGCTGCGCCTGCCCGCTGACCCGTATATTATATCTACGAGTAGACCTACGATCGCTTCCTCTGAACTGATGCGCGTTCCCGTCAGGGCAGTCGTTTTTTGGCACAAAACCGGCGTCGGAGACGCCGTGCTCGCCAGACCTCGACTCCTTCTGGATCCAAAATCTTAATTATCAATCGGATTGTTTCTTGAGAAACCACAAAACCCCTCTGAATGGCCCGCTGATGCATCCACCGATAACCCTGCAGTCGACCAGTTCCAGCTATTTTCGCCCTCCACAAAAGCAGCGATTTCCTCCAAGTCCGTCTGGTTCTTTCTGCGAAAAAGATGCATTTTCTTGCATATTCTTTTAAAGTCCTGATACTTATGACAGTGTGATGCTGATGTGCCAAAAGATTAAGTATCTCCTTGTTTGTGAAACCTATTCTAAAGAACAATTCCATGGCCCTCATTTGAACAACTCTCCTCTTCTAAAACAACAGGTTAGAATATTACGACTCTTAATTTACGAGAATAATCTTGTTAATTAACGACTTCAATCTTGTTAATTAACGACTTTATCCTCGAAATCTGTGATTTTTTTTTCTCAACGTGGCCCTAATACTCCGTCATACTCTCCCACACCAAAGTTCATAGAGAAAATCCTGTATATTTGTATTGCTCCGTTTTTGTTTTTTTAATGAGTTTTTTCTAATTACTCACCACTTAGGTTAACTTCCTTACAATGATAAATGACTGTCTGCATCATATCGGCTTGAAATTGATCAGATCACGTGACAATCGTTTTTTTCACTTCTCATTATCAACAACCTCCATGTTCCCATCAGTTCACCGTGGCCACCTCCTCCACGCTCCTCACGTTTACTGTGAGTAAACATGCAGTTAGCGTATTTAAACGTTTGCCGAATTTATATTGACTCTACAAGCGAGCCGCTGGATGATGGAGGGATTAAAAAGATCGCATACATTTTAAGTTCACTCGTGATTCATCTTTAAATAAACATGTTCTCAATAAGGTTTAGTTTGGAGTGGCAGTTACCGGAGCACAGAGTGAAAAAGAAGGACCTCCGGTACCGCCGGTAAAAGGTCCGGGAACTCACCGACGGTGAAGTCCATCATCCCCCCGCCGACATCTGCCTCAGGCCCGCTGTCGTCCAGCATCGCGCCGCCTCCCCGGTGTCCCCGAGCGAGGATGGTCTCAACCGCCCGCAGCTTCCTCCTCAGCGCCTCGTTCTCGCTGCGGCTGCGGGAAACCTCCAGCTGCAGCACCGCATAGTTGTCCTCCACCACCGCGCAGATCTCCGCCACCGCCGCTTTGGACAGCGCCTCCATGACGGACGTCAACTGAGCGTGAAACGCCTGGTAAGCCGTCATGATGAGCGGCCGTGAAACGACGACAAGCACCGGGCGCGTGAGGTCACAGTGACATCGGTGGATGTCCTGGAGTAGCGTGGGAGAGGAGCGGGAGAAGAGCGGGGAGCCGCCGCGGTGACCGAGCTGAGTGTCCGGTGCGGAGACCCGGAGGTGGGGATGCTCGCGTCGCTTTCAGCTGCTGTTGTTTTTTTGTTTCTCCTCCACGAGCGTGTAGACAAGCCACTTCCGTAACGTTACTTCCAAAATAAAAGCACAGGGGAAGCACGTCGTGGTGCGTTCATGTGCACCTTGAAAAACAATCCCTTAACTCTGCAGATTATTTCATTTATCACAATAAAACCAAAACATAATTACTGATATTTTGTCACAACTGTAAAAACAATTAACAATTCTACCTCCACATTTGTAGTTTATTATCCAGTTAAATTCGAATAATTGTGAGATTTACTTGTTTTTGTGGTTCAACAAAATAGAACAAAATTACAAAACAAATGTATTGATGATTAAGTTTAATATCAGCATCTTCGGACATGTTGAGCAATAAAATAGCCACATATAAGGATTTTTAGTCATTTTTTCCAAAGAATAATTATTCAAAGAAGCAATGTAAGCACATTTCTTGACACTTTTATATAAAAAAATATTATAATATAATATAATAATATATAATATAATATATAAATATTAGTATTTTTAATTTACTTCTAACTGAAACAAAAATAAAATATTGCATGCATGCATCACTTACTTTTAAGGTTAATGGTCGCAAGTTTGACTCCACCCCTGGCTGATTGTACTCAATTCCATTGTAAGTCGTTTTGGATAAAAGCGTCTGCTAAATGACATGTAATGTAATGATCTGTGAAAATATTCAACCATTTATTTTGTTATTCATGCCAAATACAAACTCACTCTACTCTCACTCTATTTATTTACTTTACACCTCAGTGTTGAGGAAACAAGGTGATTTCTCTGTTTTTCTTTCTTTATCTCAGCTCTGACGAATGACTTGTGCTGTTTTTGGCTTCAGTGAACAGTGTAGTAGTTTCCTACACCACCTGAACGCAGCACTGGCTGGTTTCCACGGTAACGGCTGACAACGGAGGGACGATGGTTTACAGTAAGTAAAGAAAAGAAAAAAAACAAGAAAAACAACAACATTTGTCCACTTAAACACGTGAATGACGTTTTATTACGTTTAAAATCTTGTGTGTTTTCAGTTGATAAACATGTTTGTGGTTCAAGTTTCTTAGTTTGAACGAAGTTTGTGGAGTTCATGAGCAGCAAGCTAACGAGGCTAATGCTATCTCCGTTAGCTGCATTAACGTTCTGTGTATAGCAACTAAGCTAACATTGGTCATGTTTATTATTTGTGTTTTACTAAAGGTGCAGTGTATGAGGTTTAAAGGTGCAGTGTATGAGGTTTAAAGGTGCAGTGTGTGAGGTTTAAAGGTGTAGTGTGTGAGATTTAAAGATGTAGTGTGTGAGGTTTAGATTTAAAGGTGCAGTGTTTGAGGTTTACATTTAAAGGTGCAGTGTGAGAGATTTAGATTTAAAGGTGCAGTGTTTGAGGTTTACATTTAAAGATGCAGTGTGAGAGGTTTAGATTTAAAGGTGCAGTGTGTGAGGTTTAGATTTAAAGGTGCAATGTGTGAGGTTTAAAGGTGTAGTGTGTGAGATTTAAAGATGTAGTGTGTGAGGTTTAGATTTAAAGGTGCAGTGTTTGAGGTTTACATTTAAAGGTGCAGTGTGAGATATTTAGATTTAAAGGTGCAGTGTGTGAGGTTTACATTTAAAGGTGCAGTGTGAGAGATCTAGATTTAAAGGTGCAGTGTTTGAGGTTTACATTTAAAGATGCAGTGTGAGAGGTTTAGATTTAAAGGTGCAGTGTGTGAGGTTTAGATTTAAAGGTGCAATGTGTGAGGTTTTCGATTTAAAGCTGCAGTGTGTGAGGTTTAGATTTAAAGGTGCAGTGTGTGAGGTTTAGATTTAAAGGTGCAGTGTGTGAGGTTTAGATTTAAAGCTGTAGTGTGTGAGGTTTAGATTTAAAGGTGCAGTGTGAGAGGTTTAGATTTAAAGCTGCAGTGTGTGAGGTTAACATTTAAAGGTGCAGTGTGTGAGGTTTAGATTTAAAGGTGCAGTGTGAGAGGTTTAGATTTAAAGGTGCGGTGTGAGAGGTTTAGCTTTAAAGGTGCAGTGTTTGAGGTTTAGATTTAAAGCTGCAGTGTGTGAGGTTTAGATTTAAAGGTGCAGTGTGTGAGGTTTACATTTAAAGGTACAGTGTGAGAGATTTACATTTAAAGGTGCAGTGTGTGAGGTTTAGATTTAAAGGTGCTGTGTGTGAGGTTTAGATTTAAAGGTGCAGTGTGTGTGGTTTACATTTAAAGGTGCAGTGTTTGAGGTTTAGATTTAAAGCTGCAGTGTGTGAGGTTTAGATTTAAAGGTGCAGTGTGTGAGGTTTACATTTAAAGGTACAGTGTGAGAGATTTACATTTAAAGGTGCAGTGTGTGAGGTTTACATTTAAAGGTGCAGTGTGTGAGGTTTACATTTAAAGGTGCAGTGTGTGAGGTTTACATTTAAAGGTACAGTGTGAAAGATTTACATTTAAAGGTGCAGTGTGTGAGGTTTAGATTTAAAGGTGCAGTGTGAGAGGTTTAGATTTAAAGGTGCAGTGTGTGAGGTTTAGATTTAAAGGTGCAGTGTGAGAGGTTTAGATTTAAAGGTGCAGTGTGTGAGGTTTAGATTTAAAGCTGCAGTGTGTGAGGTTTACATTTAAAGGTGCAGTGTGTGAGGTTTAGATTTAAAGGTGCAGTGTGAAAGGTTTACATTTAAAGGTGCAGTGTGTGAGGTTTAGATTTAAAGGTGCAGTGTGAAAGGTTTAGATTTAAAGGTGCTGTGTGTGAGGTTTACATTTAAAGGTGCAGTGTGTGAGGTTTAGATTTAAAGGTGCAGTGTGAGAGGTTTAGATTTAAAGGTGCAGTTCGAGAGGTTTAGATTTAAAGGTGCAGTGTGAGGTTTAGATTTAAAGGTGCAGTGTGTGAGGTTTAGATTTAAAGGTGCAGTGTGAGAGGTTTAGATTTAAAGGTGCAGTTCGAGAGGTTTAGATTTAAAGGTATATTCATATTAGGAGCAGGCTAGGCTCTGCTGAGGCGGCCATTTTTGTGCCACCGTGTGTAGTTGTCGTCCTGACAGCAGAGGTCACAGGACCTCATCTCATGTCTCTGTTGTTCCACGTCCAGTCACGGAGGACATGGTCCGCCGGCGAGCCGAGCACAACGAGAGCGAGATCTTCTCCCTAGAGGAAGTTTCTCTGCATCAGCAGGACATCGAGAAGATCGAGCATCTGGACACGTGGTGCAGGGAGCTGAAGATCCTCTACCTGCAGAACAACCTCATCGGCAGGATGGGTGAGACATGGGGACACAGGGACACGGGGACATGGAGATTCTAGCTCCTGATTGGATCAAATGTTGTGATACTGAAGAACTCTCACCTCTATATGTACTGTACAAATATGGCATTATTTCATGTTATTGTGTTGTTTTCATGCAGAGAATCTGAGTCGCCTGAAGAAACTGCAGTATTTGAATCTGGCCTTGAACAACATTGAAGTGATTGAAAACCTTGAAGGTTGGTGTAAACCACAGAGAGACGGCGACGTTTTACTGGAATTAGTGACGTGTTACTGTCTGACTGTGAACCCAGCATCTCACTCGTGTCCTTCAGGCTGTGAGAGTCTGCAGAAGCTGGACTTGACGGTCAATTTTATCGGTCGCCTGAGCAGCGTCGAGACTCTGAGACACAACCTTCACCTCAGGGAGCTGTTTCTGGTCGGGAACCCCTGCGCCGAGTTCCAGGGCTACAGACAGTACGTGGTGACATCTCTGCCACAACTCAAGGTAACAAGGTTACAACCAAAGCGCTCACTTTCCCACACCAAAGTCCACAGAGAAAATCATTGATTTTAGCTGGCGAGGACACAGGACCTGCTGGTCCTCTGCTGCCTCGTGTGGTCACTTTGTGTCACTGAGGTCAATCTGAGCGAAGGATTTCGAACACTGAAGTGACAAAGGCCCTTTCTCAACATATATATGTATATATGTATATATATGAATGTATGTATGTATATATTTATGTATGTATATGGATATATGTACATATCTATATATATATATATATATATTTATGTATGTATATGGATATATATATAAACACATATACATACCCATATATACACACATATGTATAAAAATATACATATGTGTGTATGTATGTATGCAGTAGTGTACCGTGGGGTTTCAGTTAGGGCCTTCAGTAAAAAAAACATAAACACAAACACAACCACATACAAAACACACTATTATGCACTATATTCACGAGACAGTTGATCTGCAACAACAATAGCACAGGCACACCACTGCGCATCTATAGGCTACTGCATCATTACCACCACATCTTCCGTTATGTCACTCAGCAACCGCAATTTCACAAGCCACTATATGACACAAAAACAAGCTTCCACATAAGCATAGGCATCAGCTACACGGGGAACACGTCCACGGCACTATTTATGATCAACAGTTTTGTCCTCACCACTTCTAAAAAATGTTATCAATTAAGTTAAATATTTAAAATATATATATATATAACAATATATATGCATTTATTAAAAGTATTTCATGTGTTTATTTATTTATGTGTCATTTATCAACACTGTAGGTGGCGGTAATGAGGCTTAAGCACTTGGCGCCACCTGCCATTCAAACAGTAGAAGAAGGAAGTAGCTGCTGTTCTAATTGAAGAATCATACATGTGTACTCTGTACGTAAGTACATACTTGCGTACTTGAGAAAGGTCCAGTATAAGACATTAGAACTTAGTGATGGAGGCAGCAGTGGATCAACAACTCCTGTGTGTGTGATGTTAAAATCACTGATTTTCTCTCTGGACTTTGGTGTGGGAGAGTGAGTGGTTTACAAACTTCAGTTTCCTGCTGGAAAAGTCACTCGTCTGTCTGAAAGTGAGATAAAGACATGATCATGTGACGTAGATATCGTAGACTGGTTCAGGCAGCAACAGGGGGCCCTAACAGAGTTTTGACAGTAACTCTTCCTGTGTCTCTGTCCTCAGTGGTTGGACGGGACGAAGATCAGCCGCTCGGAGAGGATTGGAGCTTCTCAGGGTTTGGAGGAGGTGAGGAGACGTGTGTGGGTGCAGGAGGAGGAATACCTGAAGAGGAGGAAGGAGGAGAAGGAGGAAGCAGAGAGGAAGGGAGCAGGAGAGGATGGAGGAAACGAGGACGACGCCAGGAACGCAGCGTGAGTGACAAACGTGACGACTTCCACGTCTCTGCGACGTTTGAGTCCAGTCCAGAGTCCAGATCCTCTCTGTGTCTGCAGTGTGTGTTCAGAGGAGGACGAGGAGCAGCATGAGAAGGAGTTTTGGCACACACCGTGTTCCTTCACCCCTGAGTCTCGTCTGGAGGCACATCGCCACCTGGAGGAGAAGAGGAGGGCAAAGGAGAAGTAGGTTCACTGCTCTGTTTTGCTGCAGTTCCCCTGTTGTGCCACTGAGTGTCAGTGTAACACTGAGCTGCAGACTGACTTTTTATTTTCTTTTAAAAATAACGACTCGAGATTACATTAAATCAAATCAATGTGACTTAAAACAACAGTTTTTCAAAAAAAATTACAAAAAGACAATATAAAAAATAAAAATTGAACAAAAGACTCAGCTTATAAAGCTGCTGCCTCGTGTGGTCACTTTGTGTCACAGATGTAAATCTAAACTGAATCGACAAAATAAGACATTTGAACTTAGTGATGGAAAAGTGTGTCTGACAGTGAGATAAAGACGTGAACATGTTCTTAAAGATATCGTAGACTTAAACTGATGCAGATTTTATTACACAAGTCTTTTGATCAGTGTCTTCTTTTCTTCCTCGGGCGTCCACACTGACGGCCGTGCTTTCACCAATACTGAGCCACTGTGTCTCAGGCTTGTCCCCGGCAGCAGGGGGCGCTCACAGCACTGTCATGTTGGAGTGCAGCAGACTGAAGGTCCCTTGAACACTGTCCTCGACCTCTGCAGGGCGGTGACGGCCGACCCTCAGCAGAGAGCTTAACACTCACCAGTGTGTCAAATGAAAGTAACCCTTAAATCAAAGTCAAAGTCAGCTTTATTGTCAATTCTTCACATGTACCAGACATACAAAGAATCGAGAGGACGTTTCTCATTTGCCCGTGGTGTAAACAGTTAAAGTGCACAGGGGTTAGGGTTAGGGTTAGATAGACAGACATTTCCTAATACTAAAACTAAAATACTAAAATTACTCAAATTTAAACATTTTATATAAAATATACACCGATATAGGATATACAACAACAATACAAATAACAATTCAAATAGTGCAAAAAAAGGCAGATGTAATGGTAGTAGCATTCAAAAGATTATAAAGATATGTTTGTACTGTAAAAGTAAATCTCTCCAGAGCAGCACCAACGAT
Source organism: Solea solea (assembly GCF_958295425.1). Taxonomy (NCBI): domain Eukaryota; kingdom Metazoa; phylum Chordata; class Actinopteri; order Pleuronectiformes; family Soleidae; genus Solea; species Solea solea. The sequence continues at coordinate 22,425,225 of NC_081134.1, forward strand.
GGTCAGTTGGAACATGTGTGTGTGTGTCATGATGTCTCCACTCCATCTTCACAGATGATCGTGGTCTCTCCTTCACCCTCTCACTCATAACTCTGCTGTCACCATCCGTCACACACACAAGCACACACACACACACACGTACACACACTCACACACACGCACACACACTCACACTCAGCTGTTTGTCCCTCAGGTCAATGGTAAAGACGGAGAAACCCTTGAGGACTCTGATCACTGTGGACGGACGCGTCCTCAACGTCAACGAACCAAAGTAAAAACACCTTTAAACTTTGACCTGGTTAAGATTAGAATGGTGGTTATGGTTGAGGTTAGGGTTAGTCAGGTTACTAACTGCTTAGGTTACTGTCAGTAGTCTAATGCAGTGATTGGCTGCTACAAAATAAAAGCATGTATGACGGTCTATGTAGACTGGTGTCAAACAGCGCCCTCTAGCTGTGAGGTAATCCCCTGCTGTGTGTGTGTGTGTGTGTGTGAACGTACAGACTGGACTTCTCTCTGACTGAGGACGAAGACAACAACAGCATCATCTTAGACTTGTCTGTTTACAGGTACAAACAACAACTTTCATTGTTTTAATTCAATTTAGTTTCAACTTTGTTGAATAATTGACATTTTAGACCCTCCCCCTGCCCCTCCCACAGACACATGGACTCCTCCCTCTTGGACGTGGACATTCAGCCGACGTTCGCCAGAGTCAGTGTCAGAGGAAAGGTCAGTGAAAACCTGCGCTCACTCTCCCAGTGATGGACAGAGTGAGGGACGAGTGAGGGACGAGTGAGGGACAGAGTCGATTTAGAGCAGATAAAGCGTTGTGTGAAGCTGCTGAGTCATTAAAGATGTTTCTGACACGCTGATACATTTATGGACAGACTTTATTACTCACCTGCTGTGGACGGAAGTCGTCTCCCCCCGTCTCTCTGACTCTCAGTAGCAGCAGCATTAACAGCAGCATCAGCATTGACAGCAGCAGCAGCAGTAGCAGCAGCATTAACAGCAGCAGCATTAGCATTAACAGCAGCAGCAGTAGCAGTAGCAGCAGCAGCAGCATTAACAGCAGCAGCATTAGCATTAGCAGCAGCAGCATGAGCAGCAGCATTAACAGCAGCAACATTATAAGCAGCAGCAGCATGAACAGCAGCAGCATTATAAGCAGCAGCAGCATGAACAGCAGCAGCAGCATTAACAGCAGCAGCATTAGCAGCAGCAGCAGCATTAACAGCAGCAGCAGCAGCATTAACAGCAGTAGCAGTAGCAGCAGCATTAACAGCAGCAGCATTAACAGCAGCAGCAGCATTAACAGCATGAGCAGCAGCATTAACAGCATTAGCAGCAGCAGCAGCATTAACAGCATTAGCAGAAGCAGCAGCATTAACAGCAGCAGCACAACAGCATTAGCAGCAGCAGCATTAACAGCAGCAGCATTAGCAGCAGCAGCAGCATTAACAGCAGCAGCATTAGCAGCAGCAGCAGCATTAACAGCATTAACAGCAGCAGCATTAACAGCAGCAGCAGCATTAACAGCAGTAGCAGTAGCAGCAGCATTAACAGCAGCAACATTGTAAGCAGCAGCAGCATTAACAGCAGCAGCATGAACAGCAGCAGCAGCATTAACAACAGCAGCATTAACAGCAGCAGCAGCAGCATTAACAGCAGCAGCAGCAGCAGCATTCACAGCAGCAGCAGCAGCAGCATTAACAGCAGCAGCAGCAGCATTAACGGCAGCAGCAGCAGTGTTTCAGTGATGAACAGTCTCAGTCTCCTGAGTCTTCTCTGGACAGTGTGGCTATAAAAAGCCTCACAGATGATTAAAGTCATTTGACACCATGGTACAGTGTCACTGCCACGTTGCCACATTAATCTTGTTAATTAAACTTGTGAATAATTCACCCCCGCAGATGTTTCAGATGGTTCTTCCCGTTGAAGTCAGGCCTGACAGCTCCACAGCACTGAGGTCTCAAACCACTGGACACTTGCTCCTCACCATGCCCCGAGTACATACGGTAACTTTAAAGCTCTCCATGTCCACGTCTTTATCTCACTGTGAGACAGTTTCCAACAGGAAACTGAAGTTTGTGAGCCTCTGTGTCTCAGGCTACTTCTCAGCAGCAGGGGGCGCTCACAGCTCACAGCACAGTCAGCACCTTATAGAACTCAAGTTTCTTTGTTTAAGTGTCTTTGTTAAAGTTTCTTTGTTAAAGTTTCTTTGTTAAAGCTTCTTTGTTTAAGTGTCTTTAAAGAGCAGCAGCTTTAACGACAACTCACTGTTTTTCAGGCTGAAGGTGAAATCAAAGTGACAAGAACCACCCCTCGTCCAATCAGACGCAGCCACTCACCCGAGGACAGAGAGAGGTATACGTTTCCACAACGTTTAACAGTAACTGTTTGTGTTTGAGTCATGGTCACACACCTGGATCACAGGTGATCTGTGCTTGTCTGACTGACACACACACACACACACACATACACACGTATTGCGAGTACACAAAATAATGAAGGGTGACGGGTGATAAGTGTCATGCCACGTGCGAATGCAGCAGACGCCTGTGCGCACGCTTGTCTCAATGTACAAATAATGATTTACTTTATGATGACGAATTTTGAGTTTAGCAGCGGCTTCGCTTCACAATTCAAGCAGTCCATGTATTACCAAGAGAGAGCGATGTGACAGTTTAGGCTATTTCAGTCACACGTGCACACATTATGTATATATATGTATTTATATATATACTGTATATATATACATATATATATATATATATATATATATTATATGTATATTATATATGTATATATACAGTATATGTATATATATTATATATATATAGCGCCACCGGCAGCAGGGTGTGCGGCTGGTGGCGCAACGCAAATGCTGCTGTTCACCTCACAGGTGCTGAAAAGCGCCAGTGGCAGTGTTTTGTAATATCCTCGACCTGGCTGCAATAAATGCTTCAGTTCTTCATATAAAAAAAAACAAAATGCGTTGATGACTTCATCGTGCACCTCGCAACTGAAGTGCGTTCTGTCCACATGAGCACAAAAGCTTGACACGTCGTGCATTAATTAATTAATTAATTAATTAATTAATTAAATAAACAGTTTTAAGTTTAAAGAAATGATTAATTTCTATTGAGTTATAAATAAAAAAATGAAAGGGCTTTTATCTGTAATTTCAAGAGCGAATTAAATTTCTGTTTGTCAATAAACACATTTTCTCACTTGTTACAATTCACATTTGTAAGTGGGCATGTGCGTGTTGTTGTTGTTGTTGGACCTGTGACCTGTGACCTGTGTCTGTCTCATCATCTCTGCGCTGTCATATGTAAACTTTGCGTTCCGGCACCTTATGATTTACAAATGACACGCTGGTTGTAGGCTATACCTGGTCATATTGCTGTTGGTTATGTTTAACGTCATGATTACATGCCGGGAGAATATATAGGAGTGTAGGATGATAAAAATATACGTACTGTAGGTTAATCATTGTGCCCCCCCAAACTCAAAAGTCGTCATCATAAAGTAAATAATTATTTGTACATTGAGACGATCGTGCGCACAGGCGTCCACTGCGTTCGCACATGGCACGGCAAGGAAGACCCCTCGCTATTTGATTTCCACAAACACATAATAAAGATGGCGGCGCCCTGTACGGCAGCAGCTGCTCCGGCTCCCGGTAATATAGCCAATACATCGCTTAATTCACCATCTACATTACTGTCTGCTCAGGGGAACAGAACACAAATGGTATATGACAGTCAGGTCACGCTTAGTTTTCGCAAATTCAGTCTTTCCGACTACGTACATTTAGAGACGCGGATCACACGACAAAGCCTTGGTCTGCTACACCAGTCGGACCCAGCGGCCTACAAAGCAGCGGAGTCTCCCACCAGCACAGACCGCCCACGGAGACACCGGAGGCGGTGCGGGAGGAAACAGAAGCGCGGTTGTCGCGGCGGACTTACAGCTAAGCTAAAAGCTAGAAGCTAACCCGTTCCGATCGCCGCTTCCCTCCATCCTGCTCGCCAACGTACGCTCCCTGGAAAGCCAACTGGACTACCAGAGCCGTCAGGAGTCACGTTCTCACAGGTAAAACCAGAGGGGGTGGAATTTGCATCTACACTAATAACAGCTGGTGTAACAACGCTACCCTGGTCTCCAGCCATTGCTCTGTGGACATTGAGTTTGTGATTGTGAGATGCAGACCCTTCTACCTGCCCAGGGAATTCACCACCGTCACCATTGTTGCTGTGTATATTCCACCCAGCACTAACACCAAGCAAGCGCTAAGTAGCCTCTACAGTGCCATCAGTGACATGCAAACCACACACCCTGAGGGCGTTTTCATTGTTGCTGGGGACTTTCACCAGGCCAACATGAAGACTGTTCTTCCAAAATTCCATCAGCATGTGGATTTTGCTACCAGAGGGAAAAGCACACTGGACTTAGTCTACACCAACATCAAGAAGGCCTTCAGAGCAGCCCCCCGCCCCCACCTCGGCTCCTCAGACCATCTCTCTGTTATGCTAATTCCAGCATATCAGCCCCTGCTCACCAGAGAAAAGCCTGCTGTGAAGAAGGTGAGAGTGTGGCCTGAGGGATCTATGTCTGCACTGCAGGACTGTTTTGAGTGAACTGACTGGGACATGTTCAGAGAGGCTGCAACAGTCAATCAACATATAGATGTGGAGGAGTATGCTGCATCTGTGACCGGCTACATCCAGTGGTGCATGGAGGAGGTCACAGTAGAAAAGACAATAGTCACACGGGCCAACCAGAAACCGTGGATGACTAAGGAGGTGCGCACAAGCCTGAGAGAGCGTAATGCTGCCTTCAAATCCGGTGAAGCGGTGGCACTCAGGACAGCGAGGGCCAATCTGAACAGGGCCATCAAGGCAGCAAAACGCGCCCACAGCCAGAAGGTCCAAGGTTTCTTCCATGACCCCAGCAACTCCAGACAACTGTGGCAGGGCATCAAGACCGTCACAGACTACAAAGCCACACCCTCACCCTGCCGAGACGACATCAGCTTCCTCAATGAGCTCAACAACTTCTTTGGGAGATTTGAAGCTCTGAACAACACCCCAGCGAGGAAAGCAACCCCCCACCTTGATGAACAGGCACTCAGGCTCGAAACCACTGCTGTACGGAGAGCCCTGAGAAAAGTTAACGCACGGAAAGCATCTGGCCCTGATAACATCCCAGGACGGATGATCAAGGAGGGCGCAGAGCAGCTGGCCCGCGTGCTCACAGACATCTTCAACACGTCACTGATCCAGGCTGTTGTCCCCCCGTGCTTTAAGTCTGCCACGATCATCCCGGTGCCCAAGAAACCAACCATCACATGCCTCAATGACTTTCGCCCTGTTGCACTAACAACGACCATCATGAAGTGCTGATGGTGGTTAAGAGCGGGTGGTTAAGGACCACATCATTTCCATACTGCCTCCATCATACGACCCGCTCCAGTTTGCGTACCAACCTAACCGCTCCACTGAGGACGCCATCTCCACTGCTCTCCATCTGAGCCTGGAGCACCTGGAGGACAAGAACACCCACGTGCGGATGCTGTTTCTGGACTTCAGCTCAGCATTCAACACGATCATCCCCCAGGAGCTGGTACACAAACTGGGCCCCCTAGGCCTCAACACCCCCCTGTGCAACTGGCTGCTGGACTTCCTCACCGACAGAACCCAGTCTGTCCGTGTGGGTAACAATACCTCGTGTCATCTCCCTGAGCACCGGTTCCCCACAGGGCTGCGTCCTGAGTCCCCTGCTGTTCACTCTGATGACCCACGACTGTCGTCCCAGGTACAACACCAACCACATCCTGAAATATGCGGACGACACAACAGTTGTGGGCCTCATTCAGGACAACAACGAACTGGCCTACAGAGAGGAAGTGCAACATCTGGTGGACTGGTGCAGGGTGAACAACCTGCTTCTGAATGTTGACAAGACAAAAGAGATCATCGTCGACTTCAGAAGATCCCGACCCAGCCATACACCACTCCTCATCAATGGCACAACGGTGGAGGTCGTCAGCAGTACCAAGTTCCTGGGGGTTCACATCACAGACAACCACAGCTGGACACTTCACACCACCTCCCTGGTGAAGAAAGCCCAGGATGAGAAGGGTGTCTCTCCCCCCTCCCATCCTCTCCACCTTCTACAGAGCCTGCTGACCAGTGGCATCTCCGTCTGGTCTGGGAGCTGCAAGGCCTCCGACTGGAAGTCTCTGCAGAGGGTGGTGAGAACAGCAGAGAAGATCATTGGGACTCCACTCCCACCCATCCAGGACATTGCACACAGGCGCTGCCTAACCAGGGCTCACCAGATCCTCACTGACCACACCCACCCCCACCATGGACTGTTCTCCCTGCTGGCATCTGGCAGGAGGTTCTTGCAGAGCTGCAGAACAAACAGACTCAAGAATAGCTACTTTCCGCTGGCCATCAGACTGCTAAACTCCAAATAAGGGAAGAAATGTGTTTTTAGTCGGCGGTGGAAGATGTGGAGGCTTTCTGCTGTCCGGATGTCGATGGGGAGCTCGTTCCACCCTTTGGGAGCTAGGACAGTGAACAGTCTTGAGTTCTGTGAATGCCTCTGCGATCCTCTCAGTGAGGGGGCAGCAAGCCGGTTTGCCGATGCAGAGCGGAGTGGGCGGGCTGGGGTGTAGGTTTTGATCATGTCCTGGATGTAGGCTGGACCAGATCCGTTTGTAGCATGGAACGCAAGCACTAGAGTCTTGAAGCGGATGCGAGCAGCTACAGGAAGCCAGTGAAGGGAGTGGAGGAGTGGTGTAGTGTGGGAGAATTTTGGTAAGTTGAAGACCAGTCGAGGTGCTGCATTCTGGATGAGTTGCAGAGGTCGTATGGCACACGCAGGGAGACCAGCCAGGAGGGAGTTGCAGTAGTCCAAGCGTGAGATGACAAGAGCCTGGACCAGAACCTGTGCCGCCTTCTGGGTTAGAAGAGGCCGTATACTTCTGATGTTGTGCAACATGTATCTGCAAGATCGAGCTGTTGCAGCAATGTTGGCAGTGAGGGAGAGATGCCTCCATGTGTCACACCCAGGTTCCTTGCGGTATGAGAAGTAGCTACCACAGAGTTGTCGAGGGTGATGGTCAGATCTGTGGTGGGAGAGCCCTTTCCTGGGAGAAAAAGAAACTCAGTCTTGTCGAGATTAAGTTTCAGAAATGTCCGTCAGACAAGTGGAGATCCGTTCTGCTACATTTGTGTCGGAGTTGTCTCATGATCCTGGTGTCTCATGTTCATGGTGTCTCATGTCCCTGGTGTCCTCATCCCACCAGGCTGTTCAGCGTGGCTCAACAACACGGCCTTGACCGGAGCTTCAGTGTCGCAGAAAACAGGCGACAGTAAAACGTGAGCCTCAGGCTCAACCTGACACACACACACACACACACACACAGCTTCAGTCATATCCACACTGAAACAGGACTTTACCCTGCAGTACACATGCCCGGCCTGTAGGGCTGAAACTATTACTCCATTCACTGATTATTAATCAATTACTAAATTAATCATAAATCATATTTTGACAGTTAATTCATCGGTACAAGGTTTTTTTAAATAATTAAAACAAGCTTATTTTTCAGCTTCTTAAATGTGAATATTTTCTGGTTTTATTTTGGAAACTGTGCAGTTGTGTTTTAGTGTGGACAAACAGAGATGAGACTTTTATTTTGGAAACTGCGTGGTTATGTTTTAGTGTGGACAAACAGAGATGAGACTTTTATTTTGGAAACTGCGCGGTTATGTTTTAGTGTGGACAAACAGAGATGAGACTTTTATTTTGGAAACTGCGCGGTCATCTAGTTTTGTAAACCAAAGAAAGTCTGCCTTGACTCTTGTGTGGACCCACACCCCCACTGCTTGTCTCCTCACTGAAGCGTTCACAGAGTGACAGGTGAGCCGCGCCACCCACTGCTGAGTTATTGCATCTTCTGTACATGATTAAATCTGTGACCTTTGACCCCAGGCTCACCTACAGAGTCCATACTCAGCGGGCTGTGGCTGCGAGGAGGTGGGTCGACGTATATTTACTCAATGACATGAATATCAGGAACCCTGAGGGCCTTGTTGCCGTGGTGATGTCCTTTGTGGCGGTTTTTTAAAGGTCAGAGGTCAGGGTCAACAGCGGAGTTACACGATGGACGCTCACTCTCAGTGAAAACATGAGTGCTACTCTCTCACACCAAACCCCATAGAGAAAATCAGTGATTTTAGCTGCAGGGACACAGGAGCTGCTGCTCCTCTGCTGCCTCGTGTGGTCACTTTGTGTCACTGAGGTCAATCTGAACATATGATTTTAAAGCCGAATTTTACAAAATCAGAACTTTTTCCAATTGAACTTGGATCAACAACTCCTGTGTGTCTGACGTTAAAATCACTGATTTTCTCTATGGACTTTGGTGTGGGAGAGTGAGTGGTTTACAAACTTCAGTCTAACAGTGAGATAAAGACGTGATCATGTGACGTAGAGATCGTAGAAATTTAAACTGACGTAGATTTTGTAAACTGAGTCTTTTGTTCAAGGGTCTATAATCTGTTCTTTTTTGTGAAATTTCAACCGATAACCGATAATTTCCTGCTTCTCATGGCCGATACTGATAAATTCATATTTAAGATAATCTGAATATAATCTGCAGTTTGTGCTCGATGCAGTGACGAAAAACTCATGTTCAAATGTTTATTTTTTTCATGTCATCACACAAATATGTGGTCATTTGCTGTAAATAACAATAACAGTAAGGTATTTGTGGAGTAAAGTCAAATATTTTTTAAATATAAAATGATATGCATTGGCATGTCATTTCCAAAAATTAATCGAATTAATAAAACAAAGTGCATCCTCAAAAATAAAGGTCTACAGAATTATTAATGCTTTGAGATTTTTCTGAAATCTTATAGTTCAAAATAAGAAAACTAAAAATGATTTACACTTTCTACACAACATTTCTTAACCTCCCCTCAAACGATCTTTTCACTTGTCACTCTGTCTGATGTCGACTTTGTCTTTTCTATTTGCTACATGAGAGCATCAGTGGGAAAGGACACATCCGAGAAGAAGCAACAGCTTGGGTGTAGCCTAGCTCCAAATGTGCTATTAGCTTTAGCCTTTTCACTGTCTCTTGAAACAGTTTTCAAACGCCTGCTGAATGTGGACATCGACACTCCCCTAGCACCGCTAACTGTTACCGCGGCTGCTTCATATTCTTTCAGTCCCGCTTCGCCACAATGACAGCGATAAATTTGTTCAAACTTTTAGTCTTCTTTCCTCCTGTTGGAATCCTCGCTGAACAGCGATGCTGTTATTATCTTCTGACATGGAAGAAAAACGCCCACACTGGTGAAGACGTGTTCATGATTAATCAGGCAGTAACGGGTCAGGCTTAGGTCCTGCTAGACTTAACCAGCGCAACAAAACAATACCCCCAATTTCATTAATTTATCGGAATGATAAAAAATGATGTAATTTTCCCGCAAATCGGTCTGATAAATATCGTGCATCTCTAAAACTGATATATGTAAATGACTCACTGTCCCACACCAAACCCCGTAGAGAAAATCAGTGATTTTAGCAGGGACACAGGAGTTGTTGATGCACTGCTGCCTCCATCACTAAGTTCAAATGTCTTATTTTGTAAAATAAATTAAAGACCAGCAAGTTTGCAGGAGGAAGAGGAGGAGGGGTCAGGAGTTGGGCAGTGAACGCAGTGTCTGTTTCGACTAAAACACAACTGTGCAGTTTCCAAAATAAAAGTCTCATCTCTGTTCGTCCACGCCGAAACACAACTGTGCAGTTTCCAAAACAAAAGTCTCATCTCTGTTCGTCCACGCCGAAACACAACTGTGCAGTTTCCAAAATAAAAGTCTGATCTCTGTTCGTCCACGCCAAAACACAACTGTGCAGTTTCCAAAATAAAAGTCTCATCTCTGTTCGTCCACGCCAAAACACAACTGTGCAGTTTCCAAAATAAAAGTCTCATCTCTGTTGTCCACGCCAAAACACAACTGTGCAGTTTCCAAAATAAAAGTCTCATCTCTGTTCGTCCACGCCAAAACACAACTGTGCAGTTTCCAAAATAAAAGTCTGATCTCTGTTCGTCCACGCCAACACGTTATTGTCTCTGACTCTTATGTTTTTTCTTCCCTCAGAAGAAACAAGGTTCTCGAGCGTCTGGAAGTCAACCCCAGCAAACATTGGGCGCTCGCCCTCGGCAGCATCGTCCCACATCAGGAGACGACAGAAGGTCCACTGGAAGCTTCCAGATCAGCTGCACCTACTGCTGCAGGACGTGACACGTCCTCCGAGGAGTTTGTGGACGATCCTGACGTTCCTCCACTCGTTTAAGACGTGGAATTATAATCAAACTGAGACGTGTGAGAGGTTTTTGGTGAAACTGAACACAGACCTGAGGATTCCTGACTTTAGTTTATGGACAATTAAAACTTTTTGTTTTATTTTATCTGGTTGTTTAAGTCTACGATAGCTACGTCACATGTTCACGTCTTTATCTCACTGTGAGACGGACTTTTCCAACAGGAAACTAAAGTTTGTAAGCACTCCACACCAAACCCCATAGAGAAAATCAGTGATTTTAACATCACACACACAGGAGTTGTTGATTCACTGCTGCCTCCATCACTAAGTTCAAATGTCTAATTTTGTGAATTCAGCATTTGAAATATTTCATTTAGACTTTACTCAGTGAAACAAAGTGACCACACGATGCAGCAGAAGACCAGAGTGTGTGCACTCACAGCACAGCACTGATTACATATTTAGCACATTAACACATACTTAAACAGTCAAATAAAAGCTGTTTTTTATTTTTATTTTTCCGTGTGTGTGTGTCCTCCTTAATGAACTCTGCTGTACTTTATCAGACTGTGTTGTTTTGTCAGGACACGACTCTGGACAAACAAGTCTCCTTGAAGCTCCGCTGACGCTTCGTCTCCTTGTTCTTCACTTTCCTCTGAGTCGTCACCTGAAAAACTCAGAGGTCATAAAGTCCATCTCCTCTCTCTTCCCACCTCCTTCCTCACTCCTTCCTCCCTCCTTCCTCCCTCTATTCTGGAAGCAGCAGCGTCTTCAGAGGACATTTTGGCACCGGAGCATTTTTTCCTCCTGACAGCTTCAATGTTCTCTTTATCGTCCACCGTCTATATTTGGAACGGACAGGAAGTTCTGACCATTAAAGAAAAACTGCTCTCATTCACAGCTGATCATCGAATCGTCCTGACAACGAGAACGAGAACGAGAATGTGGACGAGAACGAGAACGAGGACGAGGACGAGAATGTGGCTGAGAGTGAGAGTGAGAGTGAGAATGAGAACGAGAACGTGGACAAGAACTAAAACGTGGACAAAATAAAGTACACTAAAACACGACCGCGCACTTCCAAAATAATAGTCTCCATCTCGGTTCGTCCACACTTAAACACAACCCCATCGTCTTCTAAATAAAAGCCTGTATCTTTTAGTCCAAATTAAAACGCCAAATTTGGCAGTTTTCAAAAATAAAAGACTCAGTTTTCTTCATCCAAGCTAAAACATTGTTAATGCTACAACAAACCCTGCCTTTTTCAAAATAAAAGTCATTAAAACGCAACCATGTAGTTTTCAAAATCAAAGTCAGTCTGACTTTCTGTTTGTTGAGCAGTTTTTAAAATAAAAGTGTGTGTGTCTCTTTGTGTGTGTGCAGGATTAGACAGAATTAGAATATGTGACAGAATTAGACTTTTTTTGTCCATGGAGACAAAGACAGATATTTTAAAACCATTTCCTGGACGCAGATGTGAGGACAGTAAACTGATCAGTGGTCACTTCCTGCTCCGCCTCATTAATTATGGATGAAATGTCATGGTTTGGTGGTGAGACAGGAAACACATGTTTGTGTTTGTGGTCTTTAAACATCATTACTTCCATTTAACATTTGACTTTAACTGGTTTTATAAACCTCAGCTCCTTCTGTGTGAATGAATGAATGAGTGAGTGAATATCTTTATTTACATTCATATAAGAAGTAAAACATATATTTTAAAACACAACCTCATAGTTTCCAAAATAATAGTTTCCATCTGTGTTTGTCTACACTAAAACATAAGCTTACAGTTTCCAACATAAAAGCCTCCATCTCTGTTCGTCCACAATAAAACACAACCTAATTTTTCCAAAATAAAAGTCTCATCTCTGTTCGTCCACACTAAAACACGACCTCATAGTTTCCAAAATAAAAGTCTGCATCTCTGTTTGTCCACACTAAAATACAACCTCATAGTTTCCAAAATAAAAGTCTCCAGCTCTTTTTATTCATACTAAAACACAACATCATAGTTTCCAAAATAAAAATCTCCATCTCTGTTTGTCCACACTAAAACAGGACCTCATATTTCCAAAATAAAAGTCTCATCTCTGTTGGTCCACACTAAAACACAACCTCATAGTTTCTAAAATAAAAGTCTGCATCTCTGTTGGTCCACACTAAAACACAACCTAATTTCTCCAAAATAAAAGTCTCCATCTCTGTTCGTCCACACAAAAACACAATCTTACAGTTTCCAAAATAAAAGTCTCCATCTCTGTTTGTCCACACAAAAACACAACCTCATAGTTTTCAAAATAAAAGTCTCCATCTCTGTTCCTCCACACTAAGACACAACCTAATTTTTCCAAAATAAAAGTCTCCATCTCTGTTCGTCCACACAAAACTGAACCGTGCAGTTTCCAAAATAAAAGTCTCCATCTCTGTTCGTCTACACTAAAACACAATCTTACAGTTTCCAAAATAAAAGTCTCCATCTCTGTTCGTCCACACAAAAACACAATCTTACAGTTTCCAAAATAAAAGTCTCCATCTCTGTTCGTCCACACAAAAACACAACCTCATAGTTTTAAAAAATAAAAGTCTCCATCTCTGTTCCCCCACACTAAGACACAACCTAATTTTTCCAAAATAAAAGTCTCCATCTCTGTTGGTCCACACAAAAACACAACCTCATAGTTTCCAAAATAAAAGTCTCCATCTCTGTTCGTCCACACCAAAACTGAACCGTGCAGTTTCCAAAATGAAAGTCTCCATCTCGGTTGGGCCCCACTAAAAAACAACCTCATAGTTGCCAAAATAAAAGTCTGCATCTCTGTTCGTCCACACAAAACATAACCATGCAGTTTCCAAAATAAAAGTCTCCATCTCTGTTCGTCCACACTAAAACACGACCTCATAGTTTCCAAAATAAAAGTCTGCATCTCTGTTCGTCCACACTAAAGTGAGTAACGTCTGTTAGTTTTCAGTGGACGCATCATTTCCATGTCTCCAGTGTGTGACCGTGGTCAGATTAAAGGTGAATGTGTTGTGTTCATGGACCCGTGAGGCGTTCACTGACTCAATGAATCGATGCAGCTGCGTGAGAAAAACGACTTCTGGTGTTGAGTCCCCGAGGATCGAGCCGATACAACGAGTCAGCACAATAAACACGTCAGTGTCACGCATGTAAATCACTGTGTGGTGATGATGGTCCTGGTCCCGCTGTTTTTGGTGTGGTTAGGTCACATGACTTCTTCTTCCAGACGACTGCCAGAGGCGACAAAGAAAGCCATTGAACAAAAGACTCAGTTAATAAAATCTACGTCCGTTTAAATCTATGTGGTGCCTTTGTGTCACTGAGGTCAATCTGAGGTTAGGATTTTAAAAGCCAAATTTGACACAATAAGACATTAGAACTTAGTGATGGAGGCAGCAGTGGATCAACAACTCCTGTGTGTGTGGACTTTGGTGTGGGAGAGTGAGTGAACTCTGGTTAGTTTAGTCAAACCCCCTGAGAAGAAACACAATCTGTTTTAACACTGTGTGTGTGTGTGTTTGTGTGTTCTGTCATAAACACTGACCTTGTCAGGAGCAGTAGTCCCCATTGAGACCAAAACCTGGTCCTAATGAGGCAGAATGAGGAACTGGTTAAGATATGAACTGTGTGTGTGTGTGTGTGTGAGGGACAGCTGTCCTCATCACCTGTTTTTTTGTGTTGCTGTGTTATGTCCTCACATCTACAGTAAGACAGTGTGTGCGTATGTGTGTGTGTGTTACATGACTGTACATATCTTTCATTCCTTGAGCGCGCGCGTGTTTATATTCACCTGTCAAGAGGTTTTTTTTGCCTTCCTGCGCGTGCACGGCGCACCAGAGCGCGCACGCGGGTGTGTGTGTGTGTGAGTCGCGTCTACGCTTCTCTCTCTCTCTCTCTCTCTCTCTCTCTCTCAGTCAGTCTCGAGCTCTTCCTCGCAGCAGCATCTCTCTCTCTCTCTCTCTCCTCCTCTGTGTCTCCACCCTTCCTCTTCTCTTCTCCTCCTCTTCCTCCTGCTGCTCCTTCTCCGCCTCAGTCACCTCCTCCTCTTCCTCTGCAGGTGGATGGAGGCTGAAGCTCCGGAGGCTCGAGTCATGCCCGGGATCCGCCGCTGGTACGTACCGCTGTTTTTCTGTCCATTTTGTGTGTGTGTGCGTGTGTGCGTGCGTGAATGTGTGTGCGTCAAAGATGTAACATGATGTTGCTCAGTTCTTTGTTTCTTCGATACAAATATTGACTGATTGACATGTCTCTCATTGTGTGTGTGTGTGTGTGTGTGTGTGTCACATCCACATTCACATTCAGAGGTGGTCTGAGGACAGATTGTGTCCACAGAGTCCTCTCAGCCACCAGGGGGCGACTCCTGACATGACTCTGGTTGATAGCTGGTGTCACCTGACTGCAGCTTCAACCGTGTTTATTTTATAAGAAAATAAGGTAAAATTAAATTTTATTAGTTATTCATTTTATTTTTTAAATTCCTGACAGGAAGTAGGCTGTTTCGACAGGAAGTAGCCTGTTTCGACAGGAAGTAGCCACATATTTGCAACCTGTGTGGAACAAATGGGCGGGGAAAATACTGCGTCCACACAGTGAGTGTGTGTTGTTACATGAATGAATGAATGAATGAATGAAAGCTGTAGGTGATTAGTGTAAAAATGCAGTGAAACTGCTGCAGGTCAGGTGACGTCAGCAGAGGAGGCTTCCTTAGGAATGTGGACACATTTGTCTTCAAACCATGTCTCAATGTGGTTTTTCTGTGACCAGGTCTGAACCTGGTCTGAACCTGGACCAGGTCTGTGTGTAAGATCACAGACCATTAAGACTGTTTGTTTGTTTAAAACTGGAGATGTAATGTTCTTCTTCTCCTCTATTTGTCCTTTCTAATTTTTCCTCCTCCCTCCTCCCTCCTCTTCCTCCTCCTCCTCCTCCTCATGCTCCTTCTCCTCCTCTTGCTCCTCCTCCTGCTCCTCCTTATGCTCCTGCTCCTCCTCCTCTCAGTTGCTCCTCTCACCTCCCTCCGTGTCTCCGTCGTTGAATGTTCTAGACGGTCCGTCCTCCGTCTTCTGTCGCTGGAACATGGCATGCGTTCCTTGCCGGGCGTCGTTATTGTCATCCGGCTCCTCCTCTTCCTCCTCCTCCACCACTGATCATGGGGCTTCGCTCCAGGAGCACTGTTAGCAGCTCGGAGGAGCAGAAAAAGCCTCCATGTGGAGCTCCGCCTCCAACGCCGCTCACAGACTCGGGGGGCGGGGACAAAGATGGCGCCCTGCTGCTGGTGTCATCGGGTCGTGGCTCACAGGGCCTCGGCGTCGGGCTGCTCGCCAAGACGCCACTGGGCTACACGCGGCCGAACAAGAGGAATAACATCAGGCGGAGGCGGATCCAGAACCTGATCTACGACACGCTGGAGAGGCCGCGAGGATGGGCGCTGCTCTACCACGCCTTTGTGTAAGTACATGACCATGACCCCTGACCCCTGACAGAAATGTCCTCTGTGTCTCTGAGCTGCTGTGATGATGATGATGGTGATAATGGTGATGATGATGATGATGATGATGGTGATGATGATGATGATGATGATGATGGTGGTGATGATGATGATGATGATAGGGATAATGGTGATGATGGGGATGATGATGATGGGGATGATGATGATGCTGATGATGATGATGGTGGTGATGATGACGATGGTGATAATGGTGATGATGATGATGATGGTGGTGATGATAATGGTGGTGGTGATGATGATGATGATGGTGATGATGATGATGGTGATGATGGTGATCATGATGATGATGATGATGGTGGTGATGATGATAATGGTGATGATGATGGTGAGCTTTAGTTTCTGACTGAAAGTGAGACTTTTATTTTGAAATCTCTAAAGTGTGGATGAACAGAAACTGAGACTTTTATTTTGAAAACTGCTGGGTTGGGTTTTAGTGTGGATGAACAGAAACTGGGGCCACACGGTGGTGTAGTGGTTAGCACTCTCGCCTTGCAGCGAGAAGACCCGGGTTCGAGCCCCGGTTGGAACAAGGGCCTTTCTGCATGGAGTTTGCATGTTCTCCCCGTGTGTGCGTGGGTTCTCTCCGGGTTCTCCGGCTTCCTCCCACAGTCCAAAAACATGCAATGTGGGGATAAGTAAACTGGACACTCTAAATTGACCATAGGAGTGAGTGTGAGAGTGAATGGTTGTTTGTCTCTATGTGTGTGTGGCCCTGCGATGGACTGGCGAACTGTCCAGGGTGTACCCCGCCTATCGCCCGATGTAGCTGAGATTGGCACGGCACCCCCCGCGACCCTCTTTTATTTTGAAAAACTGTTGGGTTGGGTTTTAGTGTGGATGAACAGAAACTGAGACTTATATTTTGAAAATTATTGGAGTGGGTTTTAGTGTGGATAAAAAGAAAATTGCCCTTGTATCGTGTCTGTGTGTGTGAGTGTGTGTATGTGTGTGTGTGCGTGAGAGAGAGTTTGTGCATGTGTGTGTGCGCGCATGTCTGTGTGTGTGTAAACTGATCATAATCCCAGATGTAAGATTATTTTTCACTAAACACTGATATTATAAATAAAAACTATGACATCAGTGAAAACTTAAGACTTTATTAAAGGTTCAATTTACACAAACACTCAAACCAACACTTGGTTGTTTTGTGTCTTTCAGGTTGTTTTGTGTCTTTTTGTCCTTGTTTTGTGTCTCTTTGTCCTTGTTTTGTGTCTCTTTGTCCTTTTCCTTTGTCTCGTTGTCCTTTTCTTGTGTATTTCAGGTTGTTTTGTGTCTCTTTGTCCTTGTTTTGTATCGCTTTGTCCTTTTCTTGTGTCTTTCAGATTGTTTTGTGTCTCTTTGTTTTATGTCTTTCCGGTTGTTTTGTGTCTCTTTGTTTTATGTCTTTCAGGTTGTTTTGTGTCTCTTTATTTTATGTCTTTAAGGTTGTTTTTTGTCTCTTTGTCCTTGTTTTGTGTCTCTTTGTCTTTTTATTTCTTTCAGGTTGTTTTGTGTCTCTTTGTCCTTGTTTTGTGTGTCTTTGTTTTTGTTTTGTGTCTCTTTGTTTTGTGTCTTTCAAGTTGTATTGTGTCTCTTTGTCTTTGTTTTGTGTCTTTCAGGCTTTTTTGTGTCTCTCTGTCTTTGTTTTGTGTCTTTCAGGCTTTTTTGTGTCTCTTTGACTTGTGTCTTTCAGGTTGTTTTGTGTCTCTTTGTCCTTGTCTTGTTGCTCTTTGTCTTTGTTTTGTGTTGTTCAGGTTGTTTTTGTGTATCTTTGTCTTTTTTGTGTGTCTTTGTCCTTGTTTTGTGTCTTTTATGTTGTTTTTTGTCTCATTGTCTTTGTATTCTGTCTTTCAGGTTCTTTTGTGTCTCTTTGTCTTTGTTTTATGTCTTTCAGGTTGTTTTGTGTCTCTTTGTCTTTGTTTGGTATCTTTCAGGTTGCTTTTTGTCTCTTTGTCTTTGTAATGTGTCTTTTAGGTTGTTTTGTGTCTCTTTGTCCTTGTTTTGTGTCACGTTGTCTTTGTTTTGTGTCTCTTTGTTTTTTATCTTTCAGGTTGTTTTGTGTCTCTTCGTCCTTGTTTTGTGTCTCTTTGCCTTTGTTTTGTGTATTTCAGGTTGTTTTGTGTCTCTTTCAGGTGTTTATGTGTCTCTTTGTCCTTGTTGTGTGTCTCTTTGCCTTTGTTTTGTGTATTTTAGGTCGTTTTGTATCTCTTTGTTCTTGTCTTGTTGCTCTTTGTCTTTGTTTTGTGTTGTTCAGGTTGTTTTGTGTCTCTTTGTCCTTGTCTTGTGTCTCTTTGTCCTTGTTTTGGGTCTTTCAGGTTGTTTTGTGTCTCTTTGTCCTTTTTTGTGTCTCTTTGTTTTATGTCTTTCAGGTTTTTTGTGTCTCTTTGTCCTTTTTGTGTCTTTCACCTTGTTTTGTATCTCTTTGTCTTTGTTTTGTGTCTTTCAGGTTGTTTTGTGTCTCTTTGTCCTTGTTTTGTGTCTCTTTGTCCTTTTTGTGTCTTTCAGGTTGTTTTGTATCTTTTTGTCTTTGTTTTGTGTCTCTTTGTCCTTGTTTTGTGTCTCTTTGTCCTTGTCTTGTGTCTTTCAGGTTGTTTTGTGTCTCTTTGACCTTTTTTGTGTCTCTTTGTCTTTGTTTTGTGTATTTCAGGTTGTTTTGTGTCTCTTTGTCCTTGTCTTGTGTCTTTCAGGTTGTTTTGTGTCTCTGATCTTTTTTGTGTCTCTTTGTCTTAGTTTTGTGTCTCTTTGTCTTGTGTCCTTCAGGTTGTTTTGTCTCTTGGACATCCTTGTGTCTCATCACTGAAAGTATTTTCGTGTTTAGTTTCAGTTTCCAGTTAATACTGTGACCTCTGACCTCTGGGTCTGTTGAGGTCATGTTATCGCTGATCAAATGTGATCAATAATTGTTATTATTATTATCCTGTGTTTGTTTTCTGGGTGACACTGATCTGTTTGTCCTGGTTTTCACGGTTAGCACGGTCTGATGTCCTGGCTACTCACGTGCGCCCCCTGCAGGTTGACACTGTGAGGAAACGTCAGGCTGAAGCACTGAGCCACTGTAGTACTGAAATACTGGTTACCATAACAACACTGGAGAGAGAGTGAAATCAGATCTGCGGGTGGCCGAGAGTCAGGTAGAGCGAGCATGTGTGAAAACAGAACGCGAGAGAGAGAGACAGACAGAGGGTGAGCGAGGGGAAACAGGAGACGTCTGACATCGGCAGATTCTGTGGCTGATCAGCGGTGAACTTTGACCTCCTCCTGGCATCGAGACAGGCCTGACAGGAGTGCTCCTACCCACAATGCACTGCTCTCATCTCCCTCCCTTCACTTCTACACAACATTAAACAAACAAATCAAAAGTTCTAAGGTTGTGTTTTAGTGTGGATGAAAAGAAAGTCAGTCTTTTATTTTGAAAACTGGTTGTGTTTTTTTATTGTGGACCAACTGACAATTAGACTTTTATTTTGAAAACTGCTGGGTTGTGTTTTAGTGTGGACAAACTGACAATTAGACTTTTATTTTGAAAACTGCTGGGTTGTGTTTTAGTGTGGATGAACAGATACTGAGACTTTCATTATAAAAACTGCTGGGTTGTGTTTTAGTGTGGACAAACTGACAATTAGACTTTTATTTAAAAAACTGCTGGGTTGTGTTTTAGTGTGGACAAACTGACAATTAGACTTTTATTTTAAAAACTGCTGGGTTGTGTTTTTTATTGTGGACAAACTGACAATTAGACTATGATTTTGAAAACTGCAGGGTTGTGTTTTTGTGTGGACAAACTGACAGTTAGACTTTTATTTTGAAAACTGCTTGGTTGTGTTCTAGTGTGGACAAACTGACGATTAGACCTTTATTTTGAAAGCTCTAAGGTTGTGTTTGAGTGTGGACAAACAGAAAGTGAGACTTTTATGAAGACAACTGTGGGGTTGTGTTTTAACATGGATTTTTTAAATGCCATGTTTTTTACGGGATGCCACAAAAACCCTCAGAAAATATTTATTATTGTCAATAAACTCCATGCAAAATAGATTTGTTCGTGTTCTGTGATTATGTCAATGATTAGCAGCAGCAATTGTAACAGTGCCATCTAGTGGAAGTAGCCTGTTTAATAATGATCAATTCAGTGGCAAATGCACATATTGTGGTTTAACGTAAGTGCATTTTGAATGGTTTTCAATGGGACATTTTTTACATTACATTACATGTCATTTAGCAGACGCTTTTATCCAAAGTGACTTACAATAAGTGCATTTAAACATTTGGGTACAAATAAGAGCTAGAAGTAAGTAAGAGCTTCAAGTAAGCCAAACTATGAAGTGCTAGTCATAGGTACGATGTATACGTTTTTTTTATTTAAATTTTTTTTGCCGTCGTCTTAGTCAAGGTAGAGTCGGAAGAAATGTGTTTTTAGTCGGCGGTGGAAGATGTGGAGGCTTTCCACTGTCCGGATGTTGATGGGGAGCTCGTTCCACCATTTGGGAGCTAGGACATTTTTGTCCTATTTTTGTCCCATTTTTGTCCCATTTTGTACTCCTGCTCGGTGTCTCAGGTCAGCTGACCAGCTGCTCCTGGAGGTACCGAGGTCTAAGCGGAAGCTCAGAGGGGAAAGAGCCTTTTCCATTGCCGGTCCCAAACTTTGGAACGTCCTCCCGCTCCACATTAGACAAGCCCCCTCACTGTCCATTTTTAAAACTCATCTTAAAACCCATTTTTATTCCCTGGCTTTCAACTCAGCACGAGACTCGTTTTTGGTGTTTTATTGTTTTTATTCTCTTAATATCTTTATTGTTTTATTGTTTTTATTGTTTTAACATTTTTGTTGTTTTATTGTTTTTATTGTTTTAGTATTTTTATTGTTTTACTTTTTGTTTTATTTCTTGTACAGCACTTTGTCTCAGCTACGGCTGCTTAAAGCGCTTTATAAATAAAGTTGAGTTGAGTTGAGTTGAGCTGAGTCCTTAATCCCTAACGCACTGTTAAAATAAACAAGATGGTTGCAGATTTGCTGGTTTGCTGACGTCATGAGTTGTGGTTTGTGTGGCTCAGGATGAAGTTGGTGTCATGTTGGATCATGTTGCCTCTCTCTGTGGAGCTGTTTTCTGTGTGTTTACCAGTTTTGGCTTCAGTTTGCTAATGGACTAATGGCCGCGGTCATTTAGATTAATGACATTTATCTCGGACAAACGTCGCTCCAGTGGGAGACTCATTCAGCAGTTGATTATGGAGACGGGAAATTTAAGGTCGAGGCTTAATTAACTCGAAATTTCATCTAATGCTGACTCTGCAGAGAAGAGGGCGGATTACGGTTAAATCACATTTACTGTGACCGAGTGATTTTCTGTGTTTTATCCACGTTTATCTCACAAACACCATGTGGGAAATTCTTCACATTTGGCACAAACATTCACTCGGACTTGAGGATTAACTGGTCAAAATTTCAGGGTCACTCTGGCCTCATGTTTTATAAACGCATATTTTAGGTTGTGTGAAGTGTACGTGTGTAAGGTAGTAACTGTGCTGACTGTGCTGTGAGCGCCCCCTGCTGCTGACAACGAGACCGAGACACACATTGGCATTGAAATGTGACACAGATTTTAGATACTTAACAGAAGGCTCGCAGGCAAATGAAGTTTGTAAACCACTCACTCTCCCACACCAGCAGCTCCTGTGTGCCACACACACACACGGGCTGCTTCTTGTTTGCGCCATGCCTCATAATCCCCTTTTGTGATCCACATTAGTCCATGACTCGTGATTTTTGTGACGTTACCGTGGCAACCTCGCTGTGTTTGTCTTCCTCCCCTGAACACCAGAACAAATTAACTTTCTGTCGCTCTCTCCCTCTGTTCTCTCCTTCACGCTGTCTTATATTATTAATACTATTATTATTTTTATTATTGTTATTGTTATTATTAATAAATTCCCTCTTGCTCCGCCCCCCTTTGGCCCAGGCGAGGTTCTGACCGCCACCTCCTCGTCAGACCGTTAACCTCAGGCCTCACTGATGCTGTCACGTTACATTTGTGTCAAACTGACTGAGGAGGTGCTCAGGTATTCACACACACACACGCGCACGTGCACACACACGCACACACACACGCGCGCGCACACACACATGTGCGTGTGTGCGTGTGTGTATGTGTGATGTTTCTGTCAGATGTTTTTTTTATTCTTCACTTTCAGCTGAACAAAGGTCTCTTAATGGTCTGTGACAGAAGTCAGTGTGTGCAGTGGTTGTAGCCTTGGTCTGAGTGTGACGTCACACACGTTACGTTCAGGGTGTTTGGGATCTTTCGTTATTTATTTCGTTTCTTTCTTTCTTTCTTTCTTTCTTTATTTTTGGCGGTGCTGATGTAGAGAGAACGGTGAAAACCACTGACAAGGCAGAATCAGACACGACTGAAATTACAGACACTAACGATCTCCTCACTCACACACACGTATGTCAGCAACAGCAGCAGCAGCAGAAATGGATTGTGGGATTGAAGAGGGGGTTTCCCTTTACAGCAGTCAGATCTGTTTCCTGCTCTCAGTAAGTTCATCCTCCTCAGGGTCGGACTGCTGTACCTGCTCTGATTGATCTCACGAGTGTGCACGAGAGCTCGTGAGCGTGCACATGTTGATATCAGATGAACTCACCAGTGATGATGACCACATACCACTGTGTGTGTGTGTGTGTGTGTGTGTTGTAACTCCTGTGTCCCGTGAGCTAAAATCACTTATTTTCTCTCTGGACTTTGGTGTGGGAGAGTTTCCTGTCCGACAGTGAGATAAAAACGTGTTCTGTTCTGAAGATATCATAGACTTAAACTGACGCAGGTTTTATGAGACAAGTCTTTTTTAATTGGCTAAAATGAGTTTAATGCAGCCATGTTGTCAGTCAAACAGTTCTTGGACACAGGTCACATGCTTTGTTCTCAGAACCTTGAAAAACCTGAACTGTGCCTTTAAAGGAAAGCTTCCCTCAGGTGTCAGTTATAGATCAAATGAATTTACAGCTAGAGTTGTTCCGATTCCGATACCGGTATCGGAAATGCCTCCGATACTGCCGAAAATGTGGGTATCGGTATCGGCGAGCACTGGAGTCCATGCACCGATCCGATACCACGTTATTTAATAGAGCTCCGTTAGCTCTGACGCGGTTCTTCTTCGCCGCTCTTGAAACAGCCTGCGCTGTGCTGTTTTAGAGATGTGAAGAAGAACTGATCACCCGACACCTGTAGACAAGGAGCTAACGTTAGCTCATCATGTCGGCGGTTTGGCAGTATTTACCAGTTAGCTCCGTTAGCGTTGTTAGCTGCGCTAGCTCCGTTAGCGCGTCTACAGTCAAACTGGAGCGGCCCGTTTATTAAACGAAAAGAGCAGCGCTACAGCTAACCAGCGTACCTGTGTCCTGCGTATGTATGCCTCTGTTTTTAAAGTTTAGCGTTACTTCAGAGACTCATTTTAACAATCTGGAGTCAAGTAAAAATGATGTCACGCGCGTCCTTTCCCGGTCAGTCGTCATGGAAACATGAAGCTCTGCCAGTGCCGCGGTGTTTGGACCAGAGTCAAAACAAACGTACAAGCTGAAAAACGAAATAACATATCACTGGTAAAAATAAATGATGTCCATTTGCTGTATTCGTTCATGTTTTACAGAGGGTTTAACCTGAGCCAAACCTTACCACCAATGATTTTTTTTTATATATATATATATGTTTATTTCGGTCATGTCAGTTAGATCACTCATCATCACACATCATCTTAGTGTAGTTTACACAATACACATAACCAAAAGGGAAAGCCGGAGAAGCAAAAGCTTATCTAGTCTCGTCCCCATTACCCACAGAAAACAGATTTTCATCATACAATACATCATTTTTCTTTTTCTTATGACATTTTGACAAAAACATGTTTCAGCATCAGGTAGCACTCAGAGATGCAGTCTAGCTCTAGACAGTCAATCAGACTCCATGTATGTCAGCTGTTGTTTGGTTACATTTGCTTCCACTGCCGTATCCACACGGTGTCTACAGATTTCTGTCTCTGACCTTTGTCATACTTTCCTCCTGGGTCATTCTGTATCGATTAATGGTCATCTCTACATACTTCTTTTTAAATACACTCCGTTTTGCTGATTTTTTCATCTCCTCATCCAGATTATTCCACTGTCTGATACCCGTGACTGATACGGTAAAGGATTTGGTGATGATAATCATATCACAGTCATGCAGGCGTAGTATGATATATATTTTTTTATAACACACTGGTATCGGTATCGGTACTCGGTATCGGCCGATACCCACAGCACAAGTATCGGAATCGGTATCGGGAGGGAAAAATGGTATCGGAACATCTCTATTTACAGCAGCAGGATTTTGCTGATAAATGAAGGTTGACACAAATGAACTTCTGTCACCACATTAGATGGATGTGTGTGTGTGTGTGTGTGTGTGTGTGTGTGTTGTGTGTGTGTCGGAGTGTGTACGTGTGTGTGTGTGTTCGTGGTGAAAGTGGGTCACCACGGCCGTGAGCTGCTGCTCACTTCAAGAAACATGATGCAAACACTCCAAGACTCCAGCAGCTCACTCTCCTCTGGACCAGTTACACCAGGAGAGAGAGAGACAAACAGACAGACAGACAGACAGACAGAGAGAGAGACAGACAGGCAGACAGACAGAGAGAGCAGGTCCAGCATGAAAATCAATGCCAGTGTAAAGAGCGACTAAAAGCTTGTGCTGATGGAACAATTGAACGCCTCAGATCAGCTGTGATTCCTCCAAACAGGAAGTGACAGAGGACGACTCAGTCGATGTGTCTTCTTTGTCTTTAACGTCTTAAAAAAACACCTAAATCAGAGAGACTCATGAGAATCAATATTCTCTGTGAAATATCTGACTACCGATGATCAAAATAATTACGATTTTTAATATAACTGTGCAAACTGTGTGTGTGTTTGTGTGTTTCTGTGAAATAATCAGCTCACACTTTAGCGGGCTAACGCTAATGCGACGCAGCTAATCGATATTTTCACTGTCAGTTAATCATTGACGATTAAACCAGGTAACGTCATCATCCTACGATCAGTCATGTGACTGAAGTTATCGATCCTTCACAACTCATTAGGGATTGTCCCTTTAAATAATACAAACACATCAGCTCCATTAGCTGTTAGCTCCTCACACAGGAGGCATTAGCCTCCATTAGCACGTCTGTGTGTGTGTGTGTGGTATTTAACCAGCCTGTGGCTCAGTCTGGTTTTAAAAGCTTCGTCTGGAAAGTTCTCACCTCTCTCTCTCTCTCTCTCTCTGGTGGTACTGTAACTGAGGCTGTGGTTTTTGTTTTTATATTTCATTTGAATGCTACGTTAAAACACCTTCATGTGAGGAAACATTTGCTACTGTTTCAGGAGCTGGAAGTTAAAGCTGCAGCGTAACAGTGCTGTGTTAAAGTGTTGACACACCTTCTGGCCTGTGAAGGCCTCCATAGTTCACTGACACACTCGGAAAATGGGGGGAAATGAAATTAGACTAATATGTGGCTGTGGAGCTCTGTAGCACGTAAAAGTTTTGTGAGGGAATGTAAACATTTTGTGAAGGAACGTAAACATTTTGTGATGGAACGTACACATTTTGTGATGGATCGTAAACATTTTGTGAAGGAACGTACACATTTTGTGATGGAACGTAAACATTTTGCGATGAATGTAACATTTTGTGATGGAACGTAAACATTTTGTGAAGGAACGTACACATTTTGTGATGGAACGTAAACATTTTGCGATGAATGTAAACATTTTGTAATGGAATGTAAACATTTTGTGAAGGAACGTAAACATTTTGTGATGGAGCGTAAACATTTTGTGAAGGAACGTAAACATTTTGTGATGGAACGTACACATTTTGTGATGGAACGTAAACATTTTGTGAAGGAACGTACACATTTTGTGATGGAACGTAAACATTTTGCGATGAATGTAACATTTTGTGATGGAACGTAAACATTTTGTGAAGGAACGTACACATTTTGCGATGAATGTAACATTTTGTGATGGAACGTAAACATTTTGTGAAGGAACGTACACATTTTGTGATGGAACGTAAACATTTTGCGATGAATGTAAACATTTTGTAATGGAATGTAAACATTTTGTGAAGGAACGTAAACATTTTGTGATGGAGCGTAAACATTTTGTGAAGGAACGTAAACATTTTGTGAAGGAACGTAAACATTTTGTGATGGAGCGTAAACATTTTGTGAAGGAACGTAAACATTTTGTGAAGGAACATAAGACATTTGTGAAAAAACACAAAAGTTTTGTGGGGGAATGTAAAAGATTTGTGAAGGAACGTAAACATTTTGTGAAGGAACGTGAACATTTTGTGTTCACGTTCACGTGTAAATATTTCATGTGAACAGGAAGTGCAGGTGTAGTTGTTAAAGTGACTTCCTGTTTTCTGATGATTGGGTGATTTTCTGTGAGGAGTGAACGTGTGATGTGGAGGTGTCAGGTTTCCTGCAGCTGACAGAGCACTTACTCTCTCATCATTTATTCATGCTTCATTTTGCACCAGGAACCATTTGTTCTTCCCTTCCTGCCCCGTCGACTTCTCTCTGCCTCCCTCACCCCTTCACCCCCCCCCCCCAACTTTCTCTGCCGTAATGACGAATCATTTCCAATTCCTGCGAGACTTGTCGCTGAGACTCTGCTCACTCCTTTCCTTTTTTTTTCCTGAAGAGTGGTGACGATCGAGTGAACCACATCGTTCTTCATCTTCTCTGTATCTCTGACTCTTTAACTTTGACTCTTTAACTCTGACTCTTTAACTCTGACTCTTTATCTCTGACTCTTTATCTCTGACTCTTTAACTCTGACTCTTTGTCTCTGACTCCCTGACTCTTTATCTCTGACCCTTTAACTCTGACTCTTTATCTCTGACTCTTCCTCTGCGTCTTCACTTTGTCTCTCATGTCTCTGAGCGTCTTCTCTCTGTCTCTCATGTCTCTGAGCGTCTTCTCTCTGACTCTCATGTATCTGGGCATCTTCTCTCTGTCTCTCATGTCTCTGGGCGTCTTCTCTCTGTCTCTCATGTCTCTGAGCGTCTTCTCTCTGTCTCATGTCTCTGAGCGTCTTCTCTCTGTCTCATGTCTCTGAGCGTCTTCTCTCTGTCTCTCATGTCTCTGAGCGTCTTCTCTCTGTCTCTCATGTCTCTGATTGCTTCTCTCTGTCTCTCATGTCTCTAAGTGTCTTCTCTCTGTCTCTCATGTCTCTGAGTGTCTTTTCTCTGACTCTCGTGTCTCTGAGTGTCTTCTCTCTGACTCTCATGTCTCTGAGTGTCTTTTCTCTTACTCTCGTGTCTCTGAGTGTCTTCTCTCTGACTCTCATGTCTCTGAGTGTCTTCTCTCTGTCTCTCATGTCTCTGAGCGTCTTCTCTCTGTCTCTCATGTCTCTGAGCGTCTTCTCTCATGTCTCTGAACGTCTTCTCTCTGTCTCTCATGTCTCTGAGCGTCTTCTCTCATGTCTCTGAACGTCTTCTCTCTGTCTCTCATGTCTCTGAGCATCTTCTCTCTGTCTCTCATGTCTCTGATGAAGCTGTTGTCCGTCCTGAAGGTGAGGACGTCTTTGGTCACAGCTGGAGACCGCTGATCCACCGCATGTGTCTCTGCTTGTGTTTAAACAAACTTTAGAGGAAAAGATGCTGAACCATGATTGAAGGACAGGAGAGGACACAGCAGGGGACGACAGCTCAGGGATCAGAGGGACAGCTGACTGGACACGTTTAGTCTTCACTATTCAAACTGTGAAAAATCACTCTGACTTCCTTCATATCTGTCCCTGTCTCTCCAGGAGGAGGCGTGGCTAAGGATTCTGTGTGCTCTGATGTATTTCAGGGTTAATTTAAGTGGTAACTGTATGTGGGAGATGTCACATGACTAAAGCAGCTGTGAGCGGCAGCTGACCCTCCTGTCCCCCTGTAGACTCTGTAGTAATCTGATTACCTGTGACTCTCAGGTGTAATCTGACTCCAGTAAAGTGGCAGCCCTGGTGTTAAACAGCAGAAATTCTTTCATTTCTCATAAATAACATTAACTTCAAAGGTTTGTTCTGCTGTGAGGGCCTTCAGTGAGAACTTCAGTGAGAACTTCAGTGAGAACTTCAGTGAGAACTTCAGTGAGAACGTCATCCCTGTGATAGTCACAGACTTTTCCACAAGTTTGTAAACACTCACTCTCCCACACCAAAGCCCAGAGAGAAAATCAGTGATTTGAACATCACACACACAGGAGTTGTTGATCCACTGCTGCCTCCATCACTAAGTTCTAATGTCTTATTTTGTCACTTTGGCATTAAAAATCATACATTCAGATTAATGTTAGTGTCATAAAGTGACCACACGAGGCAGCAGAGGACCAGCAGCTCCTGTGTCCCTGTGAGCTAAAATCACTGATTTTCTCTATGAGGTTTGGTGTGGGAGAGTGAGTGTTTCTTAAAGTTATCTTCAGTGCGTGTGCGTGTGCGTGTGCGTGTGCGTGTGTGCCTCTCTCTCTGCTCAAATAAATAATGGAGTCCTCACTCTTGTGTCCACTCTGTCCTCAGATAAAAACATGTCTCTTTCTTCTTCTCTTTGAATTTACTCAGTCCTCTGTTAGTTTTAATCTAATCCCGTTTTTATTGGTAAAACATTAAAATAGAATAAATCACAGTCACAGCAGTGTGAAATACACGAGAAGACGTAAATCAACAGTAACATTAAATGAAAAACTCCTGCTCGTCTTTAGTGACGTTAGAGTTTTTTGTTTAAAGTCAACATGAAAACATTTAGTTTTCTTTCAATCTCATTTAATCTGAATAAAAACCTTTTATTAATCAATGAGTTCATACATTTCATTAAATGATTAAACCACCGAGATGAAGACGATGATGATGATGATGAAGAAGAGGATGATGATGAAAACGATGAAGATGATGATAATGATGAAGACGATGAAGATGATGATGATGTAGTCACATGATGTTCATACGTGTCACACAGAGCTGTGAGTGTTTTGCTGACTTCACCATCTAAATTTACCACAGCTGTGGGTGTGTGTGTGTGTGTGTCTCTGTGTGTGTGACACAGCCATATACAACTAAGAGTCTCAGTTGCTAGGCAACCCTGTCTAAAAACGCTCACTCACCAAAATAAAGGCAGTTTTTACAGAAACAGCAGCAGAAGATTTGATGTTCAGAGAAGCTTCTGTGTGTGTGCGTGTGTGTCTCTTGTGTGTTCAGAGAGTGTGTGTGTGTGTGTGTGTGTGTGTCTCTGTGTGTGTATTTAGAGAGAGTGTGTGCGTGTGTCTCTTTGTGTGTGTCTCTGAGTGTGTGTGTGTGTGTCTCTTTGTGTGTGTTCAGAGAGTGTGTGTGGGTCTCTTTGTGTGTGTGTGTGTGTGTGTGAGAATTTTGATGATGACAGCAGGAGGTCGACGCCCTTATCTGAATGCTGATGAGTCAGCGTTTTTTAATCACTAATGAAGTTTAAACTGTAAATCTGTCAAAGTCTGTTTTTAATGAGGAAAAACTTCTGCTTTATTTACATGAATCATCATTAAAGAATGTATTCTTCAGAATTTCTTATATTTACACACAAACCAATCTTCTGTATTTAAAACAAACTTAATACACAAATCGTTGTTTTAGCTTAAAGCCAGTTTCTGTCGTTTCTCAGCTTCATAAATGTGAATATTTTCTACTTTCTTTGTTTCATACATTCATACAACGACTCATCGATCGAGGAATGGACCAAATAATCAATGTCAACTTATAACCACAAATTAAACCATTAGGAAAGACAGACAGACAGAGGGACAGAGAGACAGACAGACAGACAGAGAGAGGGACAGGCTGTGACAGTAGAGACAGAGTCTTTTACTCAGTAAATGAACGTGTGAATGTGTGCAGACTGTAAACAGCTGCTGCTTACATTAATGAGGGGGAGTGCAGGTGTGTCAACAAACAACAACAACAGTAATAATTAATATAATGATAATAATTAAAAGCAGGGACTGAAATAAATGTGTTCACCAGCTGCTGCTTCACACAAATGAAGACTGTGTTTATTCATTTAAATCTCTACAACACACACACACACACACACACATAGTCAGGGATTAAATCATGAGTGGAAGAGTGTAAACTCTATTCTCCTCAATGTCCATCAGGGGGCGACTGAAAAATATAAATAAACCTTCAAGAAACTGAAGTTTGTAAACCACTCACTCTCCCACACCAAACCCTATAGAGAAAATCAGTGGTTTTAGCTGTCGGGGACACAGGAGCTGCTGGTCCTCTGCTGCCTCGTGTGGTCACTTTGTGTCACTGAAGTCAATCTGAACGTATGATTTTCGAAGCCAAAGTGACAAAATAAGACATTAGAACTTAGTGATGGAGGCAGCAGTGGATCAACAACTCCTGTGTGTGTGATATTAAAATCACTGATTTTCTCTCTGGACTTTGGTGTGGGAGAGTGAGTGGTTTACAAACATCAGTTTCCTGTTGGAAAAGTCCTTCTCACAGTGTGACATAGAGACAGACTTAGTAGACTTAGTAGAACAACAATAAGGAGGCACACATTCTCTCTTAACTGCTCTGTGATTGGACAAAATCTCAAAAGGAGGAGCAGAAGTTTCGATTGTAAACCACTAACTCTCCCACACCAAAGTCCACAGAGAAAATCAGTGATTTTAACTTCACACATACTGGAGTTGATGATCGAAGAAGCTGAAAAATGACAGAAAGTAGAAAATATTCACACTTAAGAAGCTGAAAAATGACAGAAAGTAGAAAATATATCACATTTAAGAAGCTGAAAAATGACAGAAAGTAGAAAATATATCACATTTAAGAAGCTGAAAAATGACAGAAAGTAGAAAATATATATATCACACTTAAGAAGCTGAAAAATGACAGAAAGTAGAAAATATATCACATTTAAGAAGCTGAAAAATTACAGAAAGTAGAAAATATATCACATTTAAGAAGCTGAAAAATTACAGAAAGTAGAAAATATTAACACTTAAGAAGCTGAAAAATAACAGAAAGTAGAAAATAGTCATACTTAAGAAGCTGAAAAATGACAGAAAGTAGAAAATATTCACACTTAAGAAGCTGAAAAATGACAGAAAGTAGAACATATATCACATTTAGGAAGCTACAAAATGACAGAAAGTAGAAAATATTCACATTTAGGAAGCTGAAAAATTACAGAAAGTAGAAAATATTCACACTCAAGAAGCTGAAAAATGACAAAAAGTAGAAAACATTCACACTTAAGAAGCTGAAAAATGACAGAAAATAGAAAATATTCACATTTAAGAAGCTGAAAAATGACAGAAAGTAGAAAATATATCACACTTAAGAAGCTGAAAAATGACAGAAAGTAGAAAATATATCACACTTAAGAAGCTGAAAAATTACAGAAAGTAGAAAATAGTCATACTTAAGAAGCTGAAAAATGACAGAAAGTAGAAAATATTCACACTTAAGCTGAAATATGACAGACAGTAGAAAATATATCACATTTAAGAAGCTGAAAAATGACAGAAAGTAGAAAATATATCCCACTTAAGAAGCTGAAAAATGACAGAAAGCAGAAAATATATCACACCTAAGAAGCTGAAAAAGTACAGAAAGTAGAAAATATATAACATTTAAGAAGCTGAAAAATGACAGAAAGTAGAAAATATATAACATTTAAGAAGCTGAAAAATGACAGAAAGTAGAAAGTATTCACACTTAAGAAGCTGAAAAATGACAGAAAGTAGAAAATATATCACACTTAAGAAGCTGAAAAATAACAGAAAGTAGAAAATATATCACATTTAAGAAGCTGAAAAATGACAGAAAGTAGAAAATATTCACACTTAAGCTGAAATATGAGAGACAGTAGAAAATATATCACATTTAAGAAGCTGAAAAATGACAGAAAGTAGAAAATATATCCCACTTAAGAAGCTGAAAAATGACAGAAAGCAGAAAATATATCACACTTAAGAAGCTGAAAAAGTACAGAAAGTAGAAAATATATAACATTTAAGAAGCTGAAAAATGACAGAAAGTAGAAAATATATAACATTTAAGAAGCTGAAAAATGACAGAAAGTAGAAAATATTAACACTTAAGAAGCTGAAAAATAACAGAAAGTAGAAAATAGTCATACTTAAGAAGCTGAAAAATGACAGAAATTAGAAAATATTCACACTTAAGAAGCTGAAAAATGACAGAAAGTAGAACATATATCACATTTAGGAAGCTGAAAAATGACAGAAAGTAGAAAATATTCACACTCAAGAAACTGAAAAATGACAGAAACTAGAAAATATTCAAACTTAAGAAGCTGAAAAATGACAGAAAGTTGAAAATATTCACACTTAAGAAGCTACAAAATGACAGAAAGTAGAAAATATTCACATTTAAGAAGCTGAAAAATTACAGAAAGTAGAAAATATATCACATTTAAGAAGCTGAAAAATGACAAAAAGTAGAAAATATATCACATTTAAGAAGCTGAAAATGACAGAAAGTAGAAAATATTAACACTTAAGAAGCTGAAAAATAACAGAAAGTAGAAAATAGTCATACTTAAGAAGCTGAAAAATGACAGAAAGTAGAAAATATTCACACTCAAGAAACTGAAAAATGACAGAAAGTAGAAAATATTCAAACTTAAGCAGCTGAAAAATTACAGAAAGTTGAAAATATTCACATTTAAGAAGCTGAAAAATGACTGAAAGTAGAAAATAGTCATACTTAAGAAGCTGAAAAATGACAGAAAGTAGAAAATATTCACACTTAAGAAGTTGAAAAATGACAGAAAGTAAAAAATATATCAAATTTAAGAAGCTGAAAAATGACAGAAAGTAGAAAACATTCACACTTAAGAAGCTGAAAAATGACAAAAAGTAGAAAATATATCACATTTAAGAAGCTGAAAAATGACAGAAAGTAGAAAATATTAACACTTAAGAAGCTGAAAAATAACAGAAAGTAGAAAATAGTCATACTTAAGAAGCTGAAAAATGACAGAAATTAGAAAATATTCACACTTAAGAAGCTGAAAAATGACAGAAAGTAGAACATATATCACATTTAGGAAGCTGAAAAATGACAGAAAGTAGAAAATATTCACACTCAAGAAACTGAAAAATGACAGAAACTAGAAAATATTCAAACTTAAGAAGCTGAAAAATTACAGAAAGTAGAAAATATTCACATTTCAGAAGCTGAAAAATTACAGAAAGTAGAAAATATATCACATTTAAGAAGCTGAAAAATGACAGAAAGTAGAAAATATTCACACTTAAGAAGCTGAAAAATGACAGAAAGTAGAAAATAGTCATACTTAAGAAGCTGGAAAGTGACAGAAAGTAGAAAATATTCACACTTAAGAAGCTGAAAATGACAGAAAGTAGAAAATAGTCATACTTAGGAAGCTGGAAAGTGACAGAAAGTAGAAAATATTCACACTTAAGAAGCTGAAAAATGACAGAAAGTAGAAAATATTCACACTTAAGAAACTGAAAAATGACAGAAAGTAGAAAATATTCACACTCAAGAAACTAAAAAATGACAGAAAGTAGAAAATATATCACACTTAAGAAGCTGAAAAATGACAGAAAGTAGAAAATAGTCATACTTAGGAAGCTGGAAAGTGACAGAAAGTAGAAAATATTCACACTTAAGAAGCTGAAAAATGACAGAAAGTAGAAAATATTCACACTTAAGAAACTGAAAAATGACAGAAAGTAGAAAATAGTCATACTTAAGAAGCTGAAAAATGACAGAAAGTAGAAAATATATCACATTTAAGAAGCTGAAAAATGACAGAAAGTAGAAAATATATCACATTTAGGAAGCTGAAAAATGACAGAAAGTAGAAAATATTCACACTTAAGAAGCTGAAAAATGACAGAAAGTAGAACATATTCACATTTAAGAAGCTGAAAAATGACAGAAAGTAGAAAATATTCACACTTAAGAAGCTGAAAAATGACAGAAAGTAGAAAATATTCACACTTAAGAAGCTGAAAAATGACAGAAAGTAGAAAATAGTCATACTTAGGAAGCTGGAAAGTGACAGAAAGTAGAACATATTCACACTTAAGAAGCTGAAAAATGACAGAAAGTAGAAAATATTCACACGTAAGAAACTGAAAAATGACAGAAAGTTGAAAATAGTCATACTTAAGAAGCTGGAAAGTGACAGAAAGTAGAAAATATTCACACTTAAGAAGCTGAAAATGACAGAAAGTAGAAAATAGTCATACTTAGGAAGCTGGAAAGTGACAGAAAGTAGAAAATATTCACACTTAAGAAGCTGAAAAATGACAGAAAGTAGAAAATATTCACACTTAAGAAACTGAAAAATGACAGAAAGTAGAAAATATTCACACTCAAGAAACTAAAAAATGACAGAAAGTAGAAAATATATCACACTTAAGAAGCTGAAAAATGACAGAAAGTAGAAAATATTCACACGTAAGAAACTGAAAAATGACAGAAAGTAGAAAATATTCACACTTAAGAAGCTGAAAAATGACAGAAAGTAGAAAATATTCACACTTAAGAAACTGAAAAATGACAGAAAGTAGAAAATAGTCATACTTAAGAAGCTGAAAAATGACAGAAAGTAGAAAATATATCACATTTAAGAAGCTGAAAAATGACAGAAAGTAGAAAATATATCACATTTAGGAAGCTGAAAAATGACAGAAAGTAGAAAATATTCACACTTAAGAAGCTGAAAAATGACAGAAAGTAGAACATATTCACATTTAAGAAGCTGAAAAATGACAGAAAGTAGAAAATATTCACACTTAAGAAGCTGAAAAATGACAGAAAGTAGAAAATATTCACACTTAAGAAGCTGAAAAATGACAGAAAGTAGAAAATAGTCATACTTAGGAAGCTGGAAAGTGACAGAAAGTAGAAAATATTCACACTTAAGAAGCTGAAAAATGACAGAAAGTAGAAAATATTCACACGTAAGAAACTGAAAAATGACAGAAAGTAGAAAAAATTCACATTTAAGAAGCTGAAAAATGACAGAAAGTAGAAAATATATCACATTTAAGAAGCTGAAAAATGACAGAAAGTAGAAAATATATCACATTTAAGAAGCTGAAAAATGACAGAAAGTAGAAAATATATCACACTTAAGAAGCTGGAAAATGACAGAAAGTAGAAAATATATCACACTTAAGAAGCTGAAAAATGACAGAAAGTAGAAAATATATCACATTTAAGAAGCTGAAAAATGACAGAAAGTAGAAAATATTCACACTTAAGAAGCTGAAAAATGACAGAAAGTAGAAAATAGTCATACTTAAGAAGCTGGAAAGTGACAGAAAGTAGAAAATATTCACACTTAAGAAGCTGAAAATGACAGAAAGTAGAAAATAGTCATACTTAGGAAGCTGGAAAGTGACAGAAAGTAGAAAATATTCACACTTAAGAAGCTGAAAAATGACAGAAAGTAGAAAATATTCACACTTAAGAAACTGAAAAATGACAGAAAGTAGAAAATATTCACACTCAAGAAACTAAAAAATGACAGAAAGTAGAAAATATATCACACTTAAGAAGCTGAAAAATGACAGAAAGTAGAAAATAGTCATACTTAGGAAGCTGGAAAGTGACAGAAAGTAGAAAATATTCACACTTAAGAAGCTGAAAAATGACAGAAAGTAGAAAATATTCACACGTAAGAAACTGAAAAATGACAGAAAGTAGAAAATATTCACACTTAAGTAGCTGAAAAATGACAGAAAGTAGAAATTATATCACATTTAAGAAGCTGAAAAATGACAGAAAGTAGAAAATATATCACATTTAGGAAGCTGAAAAATGACAGAAAGTAGAAAATATTCACACTCAAGAAACTGAAAAATGACAAAAAGTAGAAAACATTCACACTTAAGAAGCTGAAAAATTACAGAAAGTAGAAAATATTCACATTTCAGAAGCTGAAAAATGACAGAAAGTAGAACATATTCACATTTAAGAAGCTGAAAAATGACAGAAAGTAGAAAATATTCACACTTAAGAAGCTGAAAAATGACAGAAAGTAGAAAATATTCACACGTAAGAAACTGAAAAATGACAGAAAGTAGAAAAAATTCACACTTAAGAAGCTGAAAAATGACAGAAAGTAGAAAATATGTCACACTTAAGGAGCTGAAAAATGACAGAAAGTAGAAAATATATCACATTTAAGAAGCTGAAAAATGACAGAAAGTAGAAAATATTCACACTCAAGAAACTGAAAAATGACAGAAAGTAGAAAATATTCAAACTTAAGCAGCTAAAAATGACAGAAAGTTGAAAATATTCACACTTAAGAAGCTGAAAAATGACAGAAAGTAGAAAATATTCAAACTTAAGCAGCTGAAAAATGACAGAAAGTTGAAAATATTCACACTTAAGAAGCTGAAAAATGACAGAAAGTAGAAAATATTCACATTTAAGAAGCTGAAAAATGACAGAAAGTAGAAAATATATCACATTTAAGAAGCTGAAAAATGACAGAAAGTAGAAAATATATCACACCTAAGAAGCTGGAAAATGACAGAAAGTAGAAAATATATCACACTTAAGAAGCTGAAAAATGACAGAAAGTAGAAAATATTCATACTTAGGAAGCTGGAAAGTGACAGAAAGTAGAAAATATTCACACTTAAGAAGCTGAAAAATGACAGAAAGTAGAAAATATTCACACTTAAGAAACTGAAAAATGACAGAAAGTAGAAAATATTCACACTTAAGAAACTGAAAAATGACAGAAAGTAGAACATAGTCATACTTAGGAAGCTGGAAAGTGACAGAAAGTAGAAAATATTCACACTTTAGCTGAAAAATAACAGAAAGTAGAAAATATTCACACGTAAGAAACTGAAAAATGACAGAAAGTAGAAAATATTCACACTTAAGAAGCTGAAAAATTACAGAAAGTAGAAAATAGTCATACTTAGGAAGCTGGAAAGTGACAGAAAGTAGAAAATATTCACACTTAAGAAGCTGAAAAATGACAGAAAGTAGAAAATATTCACACGTAAGAAACTGAAAAATGACAGAAAGTAGAAAATATTCACACTTAAGAAGCTGAAAAATGACAGAAAGTAGAAAATATATCACATTTAAGAAGCTGAAAAATGACAGAAAGTAGAAAATATATCACATTTAGGAAGCTGAAAAATGACAGAAAGTAGAAAATATTCACACTCAAGAAACTGAAAAATGACAAAAAGTAGAAAACATTCACACTTAAGAAGCTGAAAAATTACAGAAAGTAGAAAATATTCACATTTCAGAAGCTGAAAAATTACAGAAAGTAGAAAATATATCACATTTAAGAAGCTGAAAAATGACAGAAAGTAGAAAATATTCACACTTAAGAAGCTGAAAAATGACAGAAAGTAGAAAATAGTCATACTTAAGAAGCTGGAAAGTGACAGAAAGTAGAAAATATTCACACTTAAGAAGCTGAAAATGACAGAAAGTAGAAAATAGTCATACTAAGGAAGCTGGAAAGTGACAGAAAGTAGAAAATATTCACACTTAAGAAGCTGAAAAATGACAGAAAGTAGAAAATATTCACACTTAAGAAACTGAAAAATGACAGAAAGTAGAAAATATTCACACTCAAGAAACTAAAAAATGACAGAA
This sequence comes from Solea solea, assembly GCF_958295425.1. NCBI lineage: Eukaryota > Metazoa > Chordata > Actinopteri > Pleuronectiformes > Soleidae > Solea > Solea solea. The sequence goes on from NC_081134.1 coordinate 22,462,782, forward strand.
AGTAGAAAATATATCACACTTAAGAAGCTGAAAAATTACAGAAAGTAGAAAATAGTCATACTTAGGAAGCTGGAAAGTGACAGAAAGTAGAAAATATTCACACTTAAGAAGCTGAAAAATGACAGAAAGTAGAAAATATATCACACTTAAGAAGCTGAAAAATGACAGAAAGTAGAAAATATTCACACTTAAGAAACTGAAAAATGACAGAAAGTAGAAAATATTCACACTCAAGAAACTAAAAAATGACAGAAAGTAGAAAATATATCACACTTAAGAAGCTGAAAAATGACAGAAAGTAGAAAATAGTCATACTTAGGAAGCTGGAAAGTGACAGAAAGTAGAAAATATTCACACTTAAGAAGCTGAAAAATGACAGAAAGTAGAAAATATTCACACGTAAGAAACTGAAAAATGACAGAAAGTAGAAAATATTCACACTTAAGTAGCTGAAAAATGACAGAAAGTAGAAATTATATCACATTTAAGAAGCTGAAAAATGACAGAAAGTAGAAAATATATCACATTTAGGAAGCTGAAAAATGACAGAAAGTAGAAAATATTCACACTCAAGAAACTGAAAAATGACAAAAAGTAGAAAACATTCACACTTAAGAAGCTGAAAAATTACAGAAAGTAGAAAATATTCACATTTCAGAAGCTGAAAAATGACAGAAAGTAGAACATATTCACATTTAAGAAGCTGAAAAATGACAGAAAGTAGAAAATATTCACACTTAAGAAGCTGAAAAATGACAGAAAGTAGAAAATATTCACACGTAAGAAACTGAAAAATGACAGAAAGTAGAAAAAATTCACACTTAAGAAGCTGAAAAATGACAGAAAGTAGAAAATATGTCACACTTAAGGAGCTGAAAAATGACAGAAAGTAGAAAATATATCACATTTAAGAAGCTGAAAAATGACAGAAAGTAGAAAATATTCACACTCAAGAAACTGAAAAATGACAGAAAGTAGAAAATATTCAAACTTAAGCAGCTAAAAATGACAGAAAGTTGAAAATATTCACACTTAAGAAGCTGAAAAATGACAGAAAGTAGAAAATATTCAAACTTAAGCAGCTGAAAAATGACAGAAAGTTGAAAATATTCACACTTAAGAAGCTGAAAAATGACAGAAAGTAGAAAATATTCACATTTAAGAAGCTGAAAAATGACAGAAAGTAGAAAATATATCACATTTAAGAAGCTGAAAAATGACAGAAAGTAGAAAATATATCACACCTAAGAAGCTGGAAAATGACAGAAAGTAGAAAATATATCACACTTAAGAAGCTGAAAAATGACAGAAAGTAGAAAATATTCATACTTAGGAAGCTGGAAAGTGACAGAAAGTAGAAAATATTCACACTTAAGAAGCTGAAAAATGACAGAAAGTAGAAAATATTCACACTTAAGAAACTGAAAAATGACAGAAAGTAGAAAATATTCACACTTAAGAAACTGAAAAATGACAGAAAGTAGAACATAGTCATACTTAGGAAGCTGGAAAGTGACAGAAAGTAGAAAATATTCACACTTTAGCTGAAAAATAACAGAAAGTAGAAAATATTCACACGTAAGAAACTGAAAAATGACAGAAAGTAGAAAATATTCACACTTAAGAAGCTGAAAAATTACAGAAAGTAGAAAATAGTCATACTTAGGAAGCTGGAAAGTGACAGAAAGTAGAAAATATTCACACTTAAGAAGCTGAAAAATGACAGAAAGTAGAAAATATTCACACGTAAGAAACTGAAAAATGACAGAAAGTAGAAAATATTCACACTTAAGAAGCTGAAAAATGACAGAAAGTAGAAAATATATCACATTTAAGAAGCTGAAAAATGACAGAAAGTAGAAAATATATCACATTTAGGAAGCTGAAAAATGACAGAAAGTAGAAAATAGTCATACTTAAGAAGCTGAAAAATGACAGAAAGTAGAAAATATTCACACGTAAGAAACTGAAAAATGACAGAAAGTAGAAAATATTCACATTTCAGAAGCTGAAAAATTACAGAAAGTAGAAAATATATCACATTTAAGAAGCTGAAAATGACAGAAAGTAGAAAATATTCATACTTAGGAAGCTGGAAAGTGACAGAAAGTAGAAAATATTCACACTTAAGAAGCTGAAAAATGACAGAAAGTAGAAAATATTCACACTTAAGAAACTGAAAAATGACAGAAAGTAGAAAATATTCACACTTAAGAAACTGAAAAATGACAGAAAGTAGAACATAGTCATACTTAGGAAGCTGGAAAGTGACAGAAAGTAGAAAATATTCACACTTTAGCTGAAAAATAACAGAAAGTAGAAAATATTCACACGTAAGAAACTGAAAAATGACAGAAAGTAGAAAATATTCACACTTAAGAAGCTGAAAAATTACAGAAAGTAGAAAATAGTCATACTTAGGAAGCTGGAAAGTGACAGAAAGTAGAAAATATTCACACTTAAGAAGCTGAAAAATGACAGAAAGTAGAAAATATTCACACGTAAGAAACTGAAAAATGACAGAAAGTAGAAAATATTCACACTTAAGCTGAAAAATGACAGAAAGTAGAAAATATATCACATTTAAGAAGCTGAAAAATGACAGAAAGTAGAAAATATATCACATTTAGGAAGCTGAAAAATGACAGAAAGTAGAAAATATTCACACTCAAGAAACTGAAAAATGACAAAAAGTAGAAAACATTCACACTTAAGAAGCTGAAAAATTACAGAAAGTAGAAAATATTCACATTTCAGAAGCTGAAAAATTACAGAAAGTAGAAAATATATCACATTTAAGAAGCTGAAAAATGACAGAAAGTAGAAAATATTCACACTTAAGAAGCTGAAAAATGACAGAAAGTAGAAAATATATCACATTTAAGAAGCTGAAAAATGACAGAAAGTAGAAAATATATCACATTTAGGAAGCTGAAAAATGACAGAAAGTAGAAAATATTCACACTCAAGAAACTGAAAAATGACAAAAAGTAGAAAACATTCACACTTAAGAAGCTGAAAAATTACAGAAAGTAGAAAATATTCACATTTCAGAAGCTGAAAAATTACAGAAAGTAGAAAATATATCACATTTAAGAAGCTGAAAAATGACAGAAAGTAGAAAATATTCACACTTAAGAAGCTGAAAAATGACAGAAAGTAGAAAATAGTCATACTTAAGAAGCTGGAAAGTGACAGAAAGTAGAAAATATTCACACTTAAGAAGCTGAAAATGACAGAAAGTAGAAAATAGTCATACTAAGGAAGCTGGAAAGTGACAGAAAGTAGAAAATATTCACACTTAAGAAGCTGAAAAATGACAGAAAGTAGAAAATATTCACACTTAAGAAACTGAAAAATGACAGAAAGTAGAAAATATTCACACTCAAGAAACTAAAAAATGACAGAAAGTAGAAAATATATCACACTTAAGAAGCTGAAAAATGACAGAAAGTAGAAAATAGTCATACTTAGGAAGCTGGAAAGTGACAGAAAGTAGAAAATATTCACACTTAAGAAGCTGAAAAATGACAGAAAGTAGAAAATATTCACACTTAAGAAACTGAAAAATGACAGAAAGTAGAAAATATTCACACTCAAGAAACTAAAAAATGACAGAAAGTAGAAAATATATCACACTTAAGAAGCTGAAAAATTACAGAAAGTAGAAAATAGTCATACTTAGGAAGCTGGAAAGTGACAGAAAGTAGAAAATATTCACACTTAAGAAGCTGAAAAATGACAGAAAGTAGAAAATATTCACACGTAAGAAACTGAAAAATGACAGAAAGTAGAAAATATTCACACTTAAGAAGCTGAAAAATGACAGAAAGTAGAAAATATATCACATTTAAGAAGCTGAAAAATGACAGAAAGTAGAAAATATATCACATTTAGGAAGCTGAAAAATGACAGAAAGTAGAAAATATTCACACTCAAGAAACTGAAAAATGACAAAAAGTAGAAAACATTCACACTTAAGAAGCTGAAAAATTACAGAAAGTAGAAAATATTCACATTTCAGAAGCTGAAAAATTACAGAAAGTAGAAAATATATCACATTTAAGAAGCTGAAAAATGACAGAAAGTAGAAAATATTCACACTTAAGAAGCTGAAAAATGACAGAAAGTAGAAAATATATCACATATAAGAAGCTGAAATATGACAGAAAGTAGAAAATATACCACATTTAAGAAGCTGAAAAATTACAGAAAGTAGAAAATATTCACACTTAAGAAGCTGAAAAATGACGATCGATGAATATAATCACTTTCAGGGAGTAATTCAGGGAGGGAGCTCTGTAGGGATTTTTTGTGTGTGTATGTTGGTGAAGCTGCTGCCTTTGGCAGTTTAGTTTCCATGGCGACTCAATCCTGACAGACGGGGGGGTTTTACCCATCAGCCCCTTCTCCTCCTCCTGTGGTCAGTGAGAGCTGTGCTCATAATCATATGATCATATTGTAGCTTACCTTATCTTAGCTTATCTACTTTAGCTTAGTATATCATATCTAACTTAGTTTAGCATATCTTCTTTAGCTTATCATATCTAATTTAATTTAGCTTAGCTAATCGTATCTACTTTAGCTTAGCATAGCTTATCATATCTACTTTAGCTCAGCTTATCTTATCGTATCTACTTTATCTTAGCTTATCATATCTATTTTAGCTTAGCTTAGCTAATAGTATCTACTTTAGCTTAGCTTAGTTTATCGTATCTACTTTAGCTTAGCTACTTTAGCATAGCTTAGTTTATCGTATCTACTTTAGCTTAGATTAATTCATCATATCTACATTAGCTCAGCTTAGTTTAGTTGAGTTTCTACTTGAGCTTAGCTTAGTTTATTACATGTGTCTTTTTTAAGCGTCTAAAATCAGATTTTCCTCGTGTCTCCCCTGGCAGCCATTTTGTTTTCACTGACAGTGAGTGTCTCTGTCTCAGCAGCAGGGGGCGCTCACTCTGTGTTTGTCACTGCTTCATTTAATAATTAAACCTTTATCAGCTGATACTCTGACGTTTATGCTCAGGAAAACTCAGAAATGTACTCGATAAGAAACTGAGGAAATTCCACTGCTGTGATGACCCTGAACTCTGAGACACACACACACACACACACACACAGTGAACAGTAAACATACATCTTCTTCTGTGAGACTGTGGTGATAAATAGTCCCACGTGTCTCTGCCAGGACAGCGAGGACGCTGCAGGACAGTGAGGACACTGCAGGACAGCGAGGACGCTGCAGGACAGTGGTGAATCCTGCTCGTCCACAGTCACTGAGTGATGGGAGCTGAATTCACTGTGTGTCCAGTAGAGGTCAGACCTCAGCTGACACCAGGACAAAACCTCAATATCTCATGCAACAGTCATTACAGAGCAGTGAGATGTGTGTGTGTGTGTCTCCCACACCAAAGTCCATAGAGAAAATCAGTGATTAACCAGCAGCGCTACACAGGGGCTGCTGCCTCGTTTGGACACTTTGTGTCACTGAGTTGAATCGGAGTGAATTATTTCAAAAGCCAGATTAACAAAATCAGACATCAGAACTTAGTGATGGAGGCAGCAGTGGATCAACAACTCCTGTGTTTGTGATGTTAAAATCACTGATTTTCTCTCTAGACTTTGGTGTGGGAGAGTGAGTGGTTTACAAACATCAGTTTCCTGTTGGAAAAGTCTGTCTGACAGTGAGATAAAGACGTGATCATCGTAGACTTAAACTGACGTAGATTCTATTGCAGTGTTTTGTTAAAGCTACTAAAATCAGTGTTTCCACAGTAGAGGCAAATTATTATTCTAGTATAATATCTAAAATAAAATTGTCTGATAGTAACAAACTAGATGGCCAGAGTGATAAGATGTGAACGCTCAAACAGACTCTGTGTGTATTTATTTATTTGATTTACAGTACAAATGTCACGAGGTCAGAGGAAAACGTTTCCACCCTGACAGATAGATGGACTCTGGGGAGCACGGGCACGAGTCGGGGGAGCTTCATTTCCAGGAAGAGCAGATTAGCTGCAGCAGAGAAGATGATGATCTGTTTCTACTAAATATGGATTTATTCAGAACCTCGTCTCACTCACTCACTCACTCACACACTCACTTACTCACACACTCACTCACTCACTCACACACTCACACACTCACTCACTCACACACTCACTCACTCACACACTCACTTACTCACACACTCACTCACACACTCACTTACTCACTCACACACTCACTAACTCATACACACATTCACTCACTCATAGACTCACTCACACACTCACTCACCACACACTCACTCACTCACACACTCACCACTCACTCACACACTCACTCACTCACTCACACACTCACTCACACACTCACTAACTCATACACACATTCACTCACTCATAGACTCACTCACACACACACTCACTCACCACACACTCACTCACTCACACACTCACCACTCACTCACACACTCACTCACTCACTCACACACTCACTCACTCACACACTCACTCACACACTCACACACTCACACACTCACTTACTCACATGCTCACCACACACTCTCTCACTCACTCACTCACTCATAGACTCACTCACTCACACACTCACTCACTCACATGCTCACCACACACTCTCTCACTCACTCACTCACATACTCACACACACACTCACTCACCACTCACTCACTCACTCACTCACACTCACTCACACACACACTCACTCACTCACTCACACACTCACTCACACACTCACACTCACTTAGTCACTCACACACTCACTCACTCACTCACACACACATTCACTCACTCATGGACTTACTCACCACACACTCACTCAATCACTCACCACACACTCACTCACACACTCTCTCACTTACTCACTCACTCACTCAAACACTCACTCACACACTCAATCACTCACCACACATTCACTCACACACTCACCACACACTCACTCACTCACTCACTCACTCACTCACACACTCACTCACCACACACTCACTACATACTCACTCACTCACTCACTGTGCCGCTGTGCTGCTCGTTTCCATGGCGATGCTTGGTGTCGAGGTGCGGCCTGAAGGATGAGTCCTGGTGCATTGTGGGAGCTTTTCAGATACGTCAGTATTACATGATAGGACTATCAGTCGTAAACCACTCACTCTCCCACACCAAACCTCATAGAGAAAATCAGTGATTTTAGCTGCAGGGACACAGGAGCTGCTAGTCCTCTGCTGCCTCGTGTGGACACTTTGTGTCACGAAAATAAATTGAACACACTCACTCACTCACTCACTCACACACTCACACACACACTCACTCACTCACAAACTCACTCACTCACACACTCACTTACTCACACACTCACTTACTCACTCACACACTCACTAACTCATACACACATTCACTCACTCATAGACTCACTCACACACTCACTCACCACACACTCACTCCCTCACACACTCTCTCACTCACTCACTCACTCACTCACATACTCACACACACACTCACTCACTCACACACTCACTCACTCACTCACTCACACACTCACTCACTCACTCACACACTCACTCACTCACTCACTCACACACACACACTCACTCACTCACACACTCACTCACACACTCACACACTCACTTACTCATACACACATTCACTCACTCATAGACTCACTCACTCACACACTCACCACACACTCTCTCACTCACTCACTCACTCACTCACTCACATACTCACACACACTCACTCACTCACACACTCACACTCACTCACTCACACACTCTCTCACTCACTCACTCACTCACTCACACTCACTCACACACACACACTCACTCACACACTCACACTCACTTAGTCACTCACACACTCACTCACTCACACACTCACTCACTCACACACACATTCACTCACTCATGGACTTACTCACTCACACTCACTCACCACACACTCACTCAATCACTCACCACACACTCACTCACACACTCTCTCACTTACTCACTCACTCACTCAAACACTCACTCACACACTCACTCACTCACACACTCACCACACACTCACTCACTCACTCACTCACTCACTCACTCACACACTCACTCACCACACACTCACTACATACTCACTCACTCACTCACTGTGCCGCTGTGCTGCTCGTTTCCATGGCGATGCTTGGTGTCAAGGTGCGGCCTGAAGGATGAGTCCTGGTGCATTGTGGGAGCTTTTCAGATACGTCAGTATTACATGATAGGACTATCAGTCGTAAACCACTCACTCTCCCACACCAAACCTCATAGAGAAAATCAGTGATTTTAGCTGCAGGGACACAGGAGCTGCTGGTCCTCTGCTGCCTCGTGTGGACACTTTGTGTCACGAAAATAAATTGAACACACTCACTCACTCACTCACTCACTCACACACTCACACACACACTCACTCACTCACAAACTCACTCACTCACACACTCACTTACTCACACACTCACTTACTCACTCACACACTCACTAACTCATACACACATTCACTCACTCATAGACTCACTCACACACTTACTCACACACTCACTTACTCACTCACACACTCACTAACTCATACACACATTCACTTACTCATAGACTCACTCACACACTCACTCACCACACACTCACTCCCTCACACACTCTCTCACTCACTCACTCACTCACTCACTCACTCACTCACTCACTCACATACTCACACACACACTCACTCACTCACACACTCACTCACTCACTCACACACTCACTCACTCACTCACACACTCACTCACTCACACACTCACTCACTCACTCACTCACACACACACTCACTCACTCACACACTCACTCACACACTCACACACACACTCACTTACTCATACACACATTCACTCACTCATAGACTCACTCACTCACACACTCACTCACACACTCACTCACACACTCACTCACCACACACTCACTCACTCACACACTCACCACACACTCTCTCACTCACTCACTCACTCACTCACTCACTCACTCACTCACTCACATACTCACACACACACTCACTCACTCACACACTCACACTCACTCACTCCACACTCTCTCTCTCACTCACTCACTCACTCACTCACTCACTCACACTCACTCACACACACACTCACTCACTCACTCACACACTCACTCACACACTCACACTCACTTAGTCACTCACTCACACACACATTCACTCACTCATGGACTTACTCACTCACACTCACTCACCACACACTCACTCAATCACTCACCACACACTCACTCACACACTCTCTCACTTACTCACTCACTCACTCAAACACTCACTCACACACTCACTCACTCACCACACATTCACTCACACACTCACCACACACTCACTCACTCACTCACTCACACACTCACTCACCACACACTCACTACATACTCACTCACTCACTCACTGTGCCGCTGTGCTGCTCGTTTCCATGGCGATGCTTGGTGTCGAGGTGCGGCCTGAAGGATGAGTCCTGGTGCATTGTGGGAGCTTTTCAGATACGTCAGTATTACATGATAGGACTATCAGTCGTAAACCACTCACTCTCCCACACCAAACCTCATAGAGAAAATCAGTGATTTTAGCTGCAGGGACACAGGAGCTGCTGGTCCTCTGCTGCCTCGTGTGGACACTTTGTGTCACGAAAATAAATTGAACACACTCACTCACTCACTCACACACTCACACACTCACTCACACACTCACTAACTCATACACACATTCACTCACTCACACACTCACTCACCACACACTCACTCCCTCACACACTCACCACACACTCTCTCACTCACTCACTCACTCACTCACATACTCACACACACACTCACTCACTCACACACTCACTCACTCACTCACTCACACACTCACTCACTCACTCACTCACTCACTCACACACTCACTCACTCACTCACTCACACACTCACTCACTCACACACTCACTCACACACTCACACACTCACTTACTCATACACACATTCACTCACTCATAGACTCACTCACTCACACACTCACTCACCACACACTCACTCACTCACACACTCACCACACACTCTCTCACTCACTCACTCACTCACATACTCACACACACACTCACTCACTCACACACTCACACTCACTCACTCACACACTCTCTCACTCACACTCACTCACACACACACTCACTCACTCACTCACTCACTCACTCACACACTCACTCACACACTCACACTCACTTAGTCACTCACACACTCACTCACCACACACTCACTCACTCACACACACATTCACTCACTCATGGACTTACTCACTCACACTCACTCACCACACACTCACTCAATCTCTCACTTACTCACTCACTCACTCAAACACTCACTCACTCACACACTCACTCACTCACCACACATTCACTCACACACTCACCACACACTCACTCACTCACTCACTCACACACTCACTCACCACACACTCACTACATACTCACTCACTCACTCACTGTGCCGCTGTGCTGCTCGTTTCCATGGCGATGCTTGGTGTCGAGGTGCGGCCTGAAGGATGAGTCCTGGTGCATTGTGGGAGCTTTTCAGATACGTCAGTATTACATGATAGGACTATCAGTCGTAAACCACTCACTCTCCCACACCAAACCTCATAGAGAAAATCAGTGATTTTAGCTGCAGGGACACAGGAGCTGCTGGTCCTCTGCTGCCTCGTGTGGACACTTTGTGTCACGAAAATAAATTGAAATGAAGTACTTTGAAAGCCGAAGTGACAAAATCAGACATTTGAACTCAGTGATGGAGGCAGCAGTGCATCAACAACTCCTGTGTGTGTGATGTTAAAATCACTGATTTTCTCTATGAGGTTTAGTGTGAGAGAGTGTTTTTTGTCCATGTTATATTGAAGAAGAGCTGAAACTGAAGTGATTGAGACTTTGTAACCAGCTGAGTTGCCCCCTGGTGGCTGTTCAGTGTATGGTTACAAAAATGTCCCTGTGTTTTGTGGGCGGAGCTCTGACAGGAGGGAGGAACTTTTCCCACACTTACCTACTCCTGCTTTAAAGACATCGGTAATTAGATTTTTGAATGAAAGCAGCCTTAGAGGTGTGTGTGTGTGTGTGTGTGTGTGTGTGTGTGGGTATTACTAATGTTGTGGGGACCTAAAACTGTTTACACAGTCACATTATGGTCCCACAACGTAAATAACTACATTTTAAGGTGAAGACATGTTTTAAAGTTTGGGTTAGGATTAGGCCAGTATTACTACTGTCCTAATCCTAATCCTTGTGGTTAAGGTTAGAGTAAGTCTCCAGGAAATGAATGTAAGTCAATGCAATGTCCAACATGTGTGCGTGCGTGCGTTTGTGCGTGTGTGTGGACAGACAGCAGACAGATGGACGTGTTTGTTCTAATGAACGCACCTCCCTCCCTCCCTCGCTCGCTGCCTCCTCATCCTGCCAGGCTTGTAATGGCTCCCCTGCTCTCGAGGGCACTCAGGTGATAAATTAGCGCCCCCAGCAGGTGAAACCCTGCGGGAGCGAGTGTCTGCTCACACACTGACATTAAAGCCTGCTTCTGAGAGTGTGTGTGTGTGACCACAGCTATGTTGATTCTACAAAGGTGACTCTTTATTCTCCGTCATTAAGCTCCTCCCCCTCACGACCACTCAGCTGGTCGCCATGACGACAGGAGAAGTGGTTCAGTGAGTGTAGATTTATCGCGGTGGTAAACAAACATGGCTGCTCATTAAAACGCAGTATGAATGAGTGAATGAATGAGTGAGTGAATGAGTGAGATTGTCCCTGTCATTAATGTGTTCACAGCAGCGTTAGGCTGAGTCTCAGGTGATTGATGGATGGACTCATTATTGATTATAACTTAATGATGTCAGAGGTCAAAGTTACTTCACTCACACTCAGAACCTTTCCTCCTTTCCTCCTTTCCTACTTTCATCCTTTCCTTCTTTCCTCCTTTCCTCCTTTCCGTCTTTCCCCCTTCCTTCCTCCTTTCCTTCTTTACTCCTTACATCCTTTCCTCCTTTCCTTCCTTGCTGTATCTTCTCTTCACAAACCTTTTTTTGGACATTTTTATCCAAACAAACGTGTGTTATCGTCCTCTTTCATAAACTCATTCGCTCGACTTAAGTCTTTTGAGGAAGTTTTTTTGCCAAACAGAGAGAAGACAGAAGAGTTGTTGTCGTGGTTACGTCTCCGTCCTGATGATGCGTGTGCAGACGTCCAGTTCTTTGCTGGGATTGTGACTTCGTCCTGAACGATGCTAACTGGCCTCAGTTAGTTGTCTCTCAGACTCAGGGTTTCACCTGGTTCACTTTAATAACGTCTCAGACACACTTTGACTCTGGGAGACATTATTTTGTCTTCTTCCTCCACTCGTCTGTCCGTCACTAAAGCTCATTTGCTTTGGAATGACCCTAATTATTCGTCCAGGAAATCTAGGATAATTAGATTTTGTCCTTCACTCTCTGGAGACGAGGACAGACGAGGACATTCCCCTTTTTTTAACAGACAGGTGATGATCTTTGAACGTGTGCAGGTGAGGTTTTTGCTCGTCACGTTGTCTGAACGCTTCAGTCACATGCAGAAAGTGCGGCGTGTATGTGTGTGTGTATGTGTGTGTGTGCGTGTGTGTGTGTGTGTGTGTGTGTGCTGTCACTTAGTATCAGCTGCAGGACAAAGAGTGGGGGACAGAGAGTGAGAGCCTCAGTGAGGTTCACTTTAACCAGACTTCCACAATCACTTAAACTGTCAGAGCTCATCAATCTGTGATCAATTAGAGGCCAATAAACCACGTCGGTCTGTGGTTTCAGGCCTGAGTCTGTGAAACTGCCGGGTTTTTAAACCTCACTGTTCACAGTTTACTTTAATGTTCTCGATAAACTAATGAAGTGATGTTCACTCTAAATCTAGAGAAGGCATTAGAGCTTTTCTAGTGTTGATGAAGCTGCGTTACACCACAGTTTTCACCCATTCACACATTCACTCACTGCAACATGGGCTTAAGTGTCTTTGTGGCGCATTTCCCCGGCTCTACTCGCCTCGCCTCACCACACCCCGCCGCGGTTTAAGTAGCGTTTCCACTAGCGCTCAGGCGAGGTTCCAACATCGTGCTGAGTAGGTCAGACTGCCGTCACAGGAAGAGACGTCCCACACACAAATCAAGCTGAACTGTGGATCACCTAAAAACATGGGTTAATCTCCAACAACTACATGAGTCTGGTGCAAAGTCACTAGTCACTCGTGTGTGTGTGCGTGTGTGTCATGTATAAAACGAAGTCACTGCAGTTTCACGCAGCTGTGCAGTGATGACTCTGCCGGCGGGGGGGGGGGGGCGGGGGGGTGCTTTTCAAAGCATTGAAACAAAAAAAAAATTGACCGAAAGTGAATAATTCTAAATATAATCTTAGGCCCCTGACCCACTTACCTACGGCCCTGCATCAAACGTGCAGCGCGCCATTCACAGTCTGGCTCACACACAGCGAGTCTGCTGCAGTGGCTCTGCCCTGCATCCCCCCCCCGAGCATCTGTAGGTGAAGTCAGTTTCCCCAGGTGAAGTTTAAACACGTCAATTTTACTTAAAGTTACATTTATATTGTGAAATCGCTTGCTCGTGATATGTAAAAGCATTTTGCCCTTTGAATCAGAATGAGCTTTATTTGTCACTGAAACAAGTATAGTGAAAGTGGGTCAAAGGTCACAGGGGTTGCTGCTCTCTGGACGTCCAGTGTACAAATTCAGCATGATTGTTATTTTCCACAGAGAGTTGGAGAGTTCATCATTAAACACAAGAGTCTGTGAAAACATGGCTGAAAAACAGCAAAGTTTGTAAACACTCACTCTCTCACACCAAAGTCCACAGAGAAAATCAGTGATTTTAACACACACACACACTGCTACCTCACACACACACACACACACACACTGCTACCTCACACACACACACACACACTGCTGCATCACACGCACACACACACGCACACACACTGCTACCTCACACACACACACACACACACTGCTGCCTCACACGCACACACACTGCTACCTCACACACACACACACACACTGCTGCCTCACACGCACACACACTGCTACCTCACACACACACACTGCTGCATCACACGCACACACACACGCACACACACTGCTGCCTCACACGCACACACACACACACACTGCTGCCTCACACGCACACACACGCACACACTGCTACCTCACACACACACACACACACACACGCACACACACTGCTGCCTCACACGCACACACACACACTGCTGCCTCACACGCACACACACACACTGCTGCCTCACACACACACACACGCACACACTGCTGCCTCACACGCACACACACACACACTGCTGCCTCACACGCACACACACGCACACACACACACACAAACATCACTTTCAAGTTCAAACGTCTCATTTTGTCAGCTTTCCTTTGTTCAGCTTGACCTCAGTGACACAAAGTGACCTCATGAGGCAGCAGAGGACCTGTGAGCTGAACTCACTGATCTTGTCCGTGGTGTTTGGTGTGAGAGAGTGAGTTTACAAACGTTTCCTTGTTTAAATGTTTAGTTTTCATGGTTTTTCACTGACACACTTGTCTCTGTGTTTTTGTCTCTTCTTCTTATTCCTCCGTTAAACTCCGACATCGTAATAAATCCTGTTCTCTGCTGGGAGCGAGTGAACGTCTCGTCTGGATTATAATCTGTTCTCAGAGACTATTTTAAGAAAAAGACGGGTTTTTATTGTTCTGTTGTTTTTTTAGTCGACCGAGAGGAAACATTTGTTAATGATGTGGAAACAGAGCGCTTGGTTTCTTCTTCACTGCAGATATGAGTTGTCTCTGTGCTCACACTTCCTGTGTGCAGCAGTTAATCTGACACACACTCAGGGAAGAAGCTGATGTCAGAGTTTGGAGAGAAACACAAGGATTTAAAAACATGACATTAAACACATACTGAGGACGTTTTCTAACTTTGTTTTACATCATCAACATGATAAAGACTTTCGTTATTTTATAAAGCTCACGTGAATTATTTCACCTTCTCTGCAAGCTGCAGTGGACATGCATCACCCTCTAGTGGTGGGAAAACAACACTGCACGTCAGATTTAAATGTTTCTGCCCTCATGATTGTGATTTCTTTTATTTCCTCTCACACACACACACACACCTGCTGCAGTGGAATCATGACTCGTGCTGTCGTTGTTTTTGTCTCTGCAGCTTTTTAATCGTCCTCGGGTGTTTGATTCTGGCCGTTTTGACCACGTTCAGAGAACATGAGAAGGATTCTGCTCACTGGCTCGTTATTCTGGTGAGAACCAATCATTTGTTTTCTACATTATTAATAAAGCTTTAACCTGTTAAAGGAATAGTTCAGGGTTTTTTCTCTCCCGCACCAAACCCCAGAGAGAAGATCAGTGATTTTAGCTGCGTGGACACAGGAGCTGCTGGTCCTCTGCTGCCTCCATCACTGTGTCCACACGAGGCAGCAGAGGACCAGCAGCTCCTGTGTCCCCGCAGCTAAAATCACTGATCTTCTCTCTTTGGTGTGGGAGAGTGAGTGTTTACAAACTCCAGTTTCCTGTTGGAAAAGTTTAACAGTGCGATAAAGACGTGAGATATCGTAGAAATGTAAACTGACGTTTACAAAGTAAAAACAATAAACATGGTGGACTAATACGAAGTTTCATTTACATTCATTTTTTGTATCTTCTCTCTTTTTCAGGAAACCTTTGCCATCTTCATCTTCGGAGCAGAGTTTGCGTTGAGGATCTGGGCGGCAGGATGTTGTTGTCGTTACAAAGGACTGAGAGGACGACTCAAGTTCGCCCGTAAACCTCTCTGTATTTTAGGTGAGAATCTGAGATTAAACATCGTCATCGTCTCCTGACGTGAACATGTTTGACTCCGCCCTCGTCTCCTCTGTCGCAGACATCTTCGTGCTGATTGCCTCGGTGCCCGTCGTGGCCGTGCGTAACCAGGGCAACGTGTTAGCCACTTCGCTGCGCAGCCTTCGCTTCCTGCAGATCTTGCGCATGCTGCGCATGGACCGAAGAGGCGGGACCTGGAAACTGCTGGGCTCTGCGATCTACGCACACAGTAAAGTACGACTGTTTCAAAATAAACTTCTTGCTCTGAGCATCGCATTCTGAGATAAAATTACCAAAATAAAAGTTAGATGTTATGTCCCTTTCAAAATAAAGTTGTCTCTAACATCAGCAATGATGAGCTAACGTTAGCTAATTAGCAAAGTAATGGTCCCTGTCAAAACTTAAGTTCGCAGTAACTTAGGGGTTGATTAGCTAATGTTAGCAAGTCAGCTAAGTAAAAGTTTAAGACATAATGTTAGCCTAATGTTAGCAATTTAGCCACGTTAAAGGTAACATTACACTTGTGTCAAAACTAAAGTTGGCCATAATGTCAGCAATGATTGGCTAACATTAGCTAATTAGCAAAGCAAAAGTTTCACAGCTGAAGTGAACCTTAATGTTTAGCAATAATTAGCCAACGTTAGCGAATCAGTGTAAAAAATAACATTACCTCCCTTTTTGCCATTACGTTAGCAGTGTTCAGCTAACAGGAGCTAATACGCCGAGTAAAAGCTCACAGGAAGTGGCTGTCAAATCTGTGTTAGGACATAATGTTAGCAAGAATTAAACAAGCACTTAAAGCTAACAGTTGGCCTTAACGTTAGCTGTGATTAGCTAACATTAGCAAAGTAGCGGATGTGAAGCTAACTTTACTAAAAGAAAAATTATCTATGTTTGTTAGCTAACATTAGCTCGCTAAGTAAAAGCTAACTGTTGTAATGTTTATGACATTAAGTATTTCAAAGTTAGCTTAGCGTAGCATGTTGTTTGGTGGTACGGTCTAATAAGGCATTATAGGTCAGAGCAGAACCCCCCAGGATGAGGGTTCACACCGTGTGGTGTGTTTACGTCGGTGCAGGAGCTGATCACAGCCTGGTACATCGGCTTCCTGTCTCTGATCCTCGCGTCTTTCCTGGTTTACCTGGTGGAGAAGGACGATGTCTCCGTTGACGTGTCCAACCAGGACGACCCCACCGCCGAGCCCAAAAAGCAGGACTTTGACACGTACGCCGACGCCCTCTGGTGGGGGCTGGTATGTGACACTCTGTTACGTTACGTTAATCCACAAATAAATCTGTGTTTGGTGAAAATATTCACATTTAACAAGCTGAAAAATGGCAGAAACTGGTTTTAAAGATAAATATTTAAACGCTTAATTTGACTCAAATGGAGAAGAAAAGTAGAATAAATGGAGGATAAAGTTGCTCTGATTCACTGCTGTGTGTGAGTGTTTTATTCTTGTAAATTCAAATGTTTAAAGGACGATAAATCACTGTCATGAGGTTCTGACCCGAGAGTCTGAAAGAATCTACGATCACAACTTTGTCCTCAGGTTCTGACCGTGTGTGTGTGTGTATTATGGTCTGGCTGCAGCTCGTTAAACAGCACGGTCCATGATGACGACGCTGTGAGACATGGACGTGGACAGCACACACACACACACACACACACACACACACTGTCTCTGTCCTCTCTGCAGATCACCTTGACAACCATCGGCTACGGGGACAAGACACCAAAGACGTGGGCGGGGCGACTGTTGGCTGGAACCTTCGCTCTGATTGGCGTGTCCTTCTTCGCGTTGCCTGCAGTGAGTCCACGTCCTCTGAATGCCTTAGGTTCCCAAAGGCTGGGCCGGGACCCACACGTGGGTCGCAGGAGATCTGTTTTTGGGTCCCCCACAACAAAATGTGCTGAATTTCTTTGTGTATATGTTTCATTAGGTTTTACAGATCAGCCCGTGGTCATGTGACCGGCTCCTGTGTCACATGACACATGTGACCAATAGGAGAAGGATAGACAGTCCATACTGTCCTCTTAGTGTCCTTCCTTCTTTCTTTCTTTTCTTTTTGTTTGCGTCTTAGTGCAGCTGTGATTGACAGCTCCTTGCCCCACCTCCCCGGTGACCTTTGACCTCACGGGGTTAGGGTCATACTTATCACTGATAATCTGACACCGAGGGGACAGATGACAGAAGACAGGAGGCAGAGGACAGAAGACAGGAGGCAGAGGACAGGAGACAGAGAACAGGAGGCAGAGGACAGAAGACAGGAGGCAGAGGACAGGAGACAGAAGGCAGAGGACAGAAAATAGGAGGCAGAGGACAGAAAACAGGAGGCAGAGGCAGAGGACAGATAACAGGAGGCAGAGGACAGGAGACAGAGAACAGGAGGCAGAGGACAGAAGACAGGAGGCAGAGGACAGGAGACAGAAGGCAGAGGACAGGTGACAGAGGACAGGAGGCAGAGAACAGAAGACAGGAGACAGAGGACAGGAGGCAGAAGACAGGAGACAGAAAACAGGAGGCAGAGGACAGGAGGTAGACGACAGAAAACAGGAGGCAGAGGACAGGAGACAGGAGGCAGAGGACAGAAGACAGGAGGCAGAGGACAGGATACAGGAGGCAGAGGACAGAAGACAGGAGGCAGAGGACAGACGTACAGAGGACAGGAGACAGAGGACTGAAGACAGGAGCCAGAGGACAGAAGGCAGAGGACATATGTACAGAGGACAGGAGGCAGAGGACAGAAGACAGGAGGCAGAGAACAGTAGACAGAGGACAGTAGACAGAGGACAGGAGACAGTGGAGGCGTGTCCTGCGAGCTGGTCCTGGTTCTGACTGTGTTTCTGGCTGCAGGGGATTCTGGGATCAGGTCTGGCTCTGAAGGTCCAGGAGCAACACAGACAGAAGCACTTTGAGAAGCGCAGACATCCAGCGGCTGGACTCATCCAGGTGAGACTTCTTAAAGAGGAACTAAACCCTGTCCTGAAGCTGACTCAGTCCACAAAAAGTGGGCAGGGAGTTATCAGTGAGTGATCCCCGCTGGGGGGCGTGACCATCGAGCAACTGCAAGTGCAAATTGCAGCAGTTTAGAGCGAGACACACACATTTATAAGTTTACACACTCACACACTTATCACGCTGATAAAAGTCACCGCAAACAAATGAATAATCTATAAATCGATGTGAAGGCAGATTGCTCTGTGTAGTTCATTCATACAGCTGTCTTGAATTAGCGACCTATCAGCCAATCAGAAAATAGTATTCACTGTTGCTGGGCAGAATGGACGTCTCACACACAGCTGCACAGCTGGAGTCAGAGACAAGGGTTTTTGGGTTCAGTAAATGTTATAAACACAACAAACAGAGCAAATAAACAGGCGCACGCTGCAGTAAAAAATAAAAACAAACACGCACAAACACAACCACATACAAAACACACTATTATGCACTATATTCACCAGACAGTTGATCTGCAACAACCATAGCGCACACGCACACCACTGCACATCTATAGGCTACTGCATCATTACCACCACATTTTCCGTTATGTCACTCAGCAACCGCAATTTCACAAGCCACTATATGACACAAAAACAAGCTTCCACATAAGCATAGGCGTCAGCTACGCGGGGAACACGTCCACGGCACTATTTATGATCAACAGTTTTGTCCTCACCACTTCTAAAAAATGTTATAAATTTATCATTAACACTCAAACTACCGTAAAATGATGTACCTCTTCGGTGTAGGTCTTCCTCTTGAAATAATTTCCTTCTTTTCTCCAAACACTCGGAGATCAGAAACATGATGGATCGGTGGTGTAAATGCAGTGGCCATAGCTTACTTCAAAACCCGCCAAAGGTTCAAACGTCGTTGATGACAACAGCGGGGGCTAGGGCCAGACACATCGCTGGGCCTGGGGTGTTCTGTCACTATGCATCACATTTTGATTGGCTGACGACACACGTCAGTCAAAGTTATAACCAAATAGGAAATGGCAGCTTCAACGAAAGGCCAGCAATACTACTAGAGCAGGTCCACGGAGCTATGATGACATCCAGGAAAATCCAGCTCAGCTTCACAAAAAATAACCATATTCTTTCTGGAAATATAATCATAACATACTGAAAAAGTAATTGAATTCAGACACGTTCAGAAACACATTCATTTGATTATTAAAAAATAAATAAATAAATAATAATAAAAATAAAAAATAAATACTTTTTTGATATTGTCAGGGCCAGCAGAGAAGGCCCTGCTGGCCCTGACAGCCCACCACTGACTAGATAACCTTATATACTAGTTTGAACCTGAAAAAAAGTGGTTTAGTTACTCTTTAATTGTTGTTGTTTAATCTGAGATGAATTTTCTCTTCTGAACTGTGAAGTCTGCGTGGAGATATTATTCCACCAATCCACTCAGAGAAGACCTCATCGCCACGTGGAGATTTTATGAAACAGTCATCTCTTTCCCCTGTATCAGGTAACGTCACCACAAACATTAGATTTCTCTTCACTTCTATCTTATATTACTTTGTTTATTTGTTATTTATTGCTAATTTTAGAACATGTTTGATCTCCTTTGGCTGCTGTCATATATCATATTTAAAGTGCTGCAAACACTTGATTGAAAACCAGTGAAAGGGACAGAAAAACACATTTTAACCACTTTACAAAAGACGTCTGCGTCAATTTCAGTTTCTACGATGTCTACGTCACATGATCACGTCTTTATCTCACTGTCAGACAGACTTTTCCAACAGGAAAATCTTTGTTCAGATTTACTGCAGTGACACAAAGTGACCACACGAGGCAGCAGAGGACCAGCAGCTAAAATCACTGATTTACGCTATGGACTTTGGTCCATTTTGATCCAAAATGGCCGCCTCCTTGTGACTTTTTTGTCCCTCTTGACATTATGTACGCATGTGTACAGATTTCATTTTTCCACACCCACTCACCACAGTGTTTAATGTTAACTGTGCATCTCGTCCACAGGAAGGATCACCTGGAGGTCATGGCGAGGTGGGTCCCACACACTGACCTCACTCATCCCAGAATATCCTCACGCTCGCCTTCAAACGGCTTCGGACATTAAATCAAGTGCAGAATAAATCTCAGGCGCTAATGGCTGCAGTAAATATGTGAACGATGACATGAGACGACCTCCTCGTGTGTCGCTCTTTAATCACACGCTCGTGTACTCACACACACACACGCACACACACACACGCACACACACACAAGTGCACACACACAAGTGCACGCACACACACACACACTCACACACACTGGGTGATGTCAGTGTTATAGAAATAGAAACCTATTAGTGAGTCCATTAGTTATGTTTCAATTATGAATGACAGTTCAGAGACATTAGACGCTCTGAGTTTGATGATTTCTCCGTCATGTCAGGGCGTGTCCAAGATAAAAAAAAATTAATCCTTCACTGCAGGTGAAAATGTGTGTGTGTGTGTGTGTGTTCAGGACCAGTCGTCCTCATGGAGACATTGAATAAATGAAAACTTTATTTAAAACTTGCAGGTGAAGAAATATCGTTAAATGTGTTTAGGGACCGGAAAACAATCTTCCACGACCCAAATGTGGATCCTGACCCAGACTTTGGGAACCACTGGGTCAAAGGTTAGAGTTAGGTTCTTAGGGTTAATGGGGTAATTACTGTATGTTTCTGAGTGTCCTCAGTGAGTAAGCAGTGTGAGAATGTGTGTGTGTGTGTGTGTGTTACCTGGGAAACCTGAGCCATGGCAGATAAGGATCCTCGTTGTCCTCGTTGTCCTTGTTGTCCTCGCTGTCCCTGTGTTGCCTGGTTTACAGAGAACCTGTGGATAATCGTGTCTGATCACAGAGACATTCTCTCAGCGCAGTAATCTGCCTCTCAGTTCTGTCTCCGCGGCGACAGAGAGACTGGTATTGTGCGTCGGCTGTGGGAGCGAAGTCTCTGAGAACACTGCGGGGTTCACAGGCCTCGCGGTGGCAGCTGTGGGCTCCGGTTTCTCTGCCTCTAAAACCCACAGGAGTCTTCTCTGACCTGTGATCGCTCGTCTTTGTCGGACAATAACAGAGACGCTGACGACTGGGACTTTGTCTCCTCTGTGAGGAAAAGCTGAAACAAGACGGGGGATTCTTTTAGAATACCGTGATCTTTGTTTGTTAAAAAAAGCCACCCTGCCAGCAGGTGGCGCTATGCTCTCGGCTCAGTTTCCATGTGTGCACGTGATCTGGCCGCGTTCCGTATCTGACGCTGAAAGTTTCGAGCAGATCGGTCAATGTACAGCGAAGTTACAGTGACACCTTTTGAATCTGCGAGAGTTCATGATTTGCGCGACATTTTGTTGAGGAATGTTGACTTCCTCAAAAATGCAATCCTTTTGACCCACAACAACCGACAATAATTCTGATCCTGAGGATGCTGGTTTTCCGGTAACAGACAGTAGGGGCAATGGAGACACTTAACCATCACAAAGACTCTGTTGTTAAATTCTGTTCGAAATCCTGCATAGTTCCCACTGGTTTGGATAAAGTTTTGCCGTTTGTATGAATTCATTCATACTTTTCTTTCTCCACTTGTGAGGGAGAAATTAAATATTAAATTTAAAGCTAAATATTTAGAAAATATGCAAATAGCCCATGCCTGTCAGTGCGCACCGACCCGCCCACATCTCTGAATGTATCCCAGAATGCATTTCACCGGAACACAGCAGCACAGAATACAAATATAAACCTGAAATAGATATTTTTCTGTGTCCCAAACAAAGTTTTAAGATCATTTGAGGCGAGAAATGAGTTATTTAGAATTCAAACATGTATTCTACATGCATCTTAAACATGTATTAAGATGTCATGTATTTATAGTTTATTAGTATTTATAGTATTTATAAGCAGCGACGTTGTCAGAGGTGATCAGCTATGCCTCTGCGGACGCTCGCTGCTTATTTATATTTAGCATTTAGATTTGTACGTTAGGTCTTTTGATGTTTATATGATTTTATTTTCCAACAAGGCCAGATTAACGTTCTTTTCATGGTGGTCCAGTGTCTTCTTCTGTTAACGTTTGATCACGTCTTCCTCTTTCCTCTGATAATATTAACACTTTTGCTGTTTTCTGTCCTTTTTTTAGCCAAAAGCTGAGTTTACTCGAGCGCGTTCGCCTTCCTAATGCCAGACTATCAGCTGGATCGAGCAGGAAGCTAACAGGTCACGCCGACTCCATTGAGGAAAGTCCCTCAAAGGAGCCCAAACCTGCCGGCTTCAGTAACCGCGAACGCTTCCGCACCGCCTTCCGCATGAAGGCCTACACACTCCGCCAGAGCTCTGAAGGTACGAGATTTACATTTATTAAAAATGGTAAAGAAATCTGTCTTATTTTCTTCTGATGTGGTTTCTGGTTTTGTGTCAGATGCCGGAGCTCTGGCTGATCCAACCTTAGAGGACCGGGGCTTCCCTCCAGAAGTGTTCCTGGAGGAGATGATCCCCACACTGAAGCTGGTCATCAGGGCAGTCAGGTCAGGAACTGGGTTTCATTTAAAACATCTCAAACGAAAAGCAGCATCTTTGGAGTATTTCCGACATTTGTTCCGTCAAAACAGACACATGGTTCTTCATGTTCTTCTCTGTATACCACGTTTGAGCAAATGTCTGTGAAGGTTCTCACTTCATCTTCAGGAGTCGGCTGGAGGCAACTGGACTCGGTTGAGTTAAGTTGGAAGATGTTTCACATCTGATCCTACAGCTGATGAGTGAGGATCATGTTCAGCATAGTTTCTATGTGAGCTTGCAAACTTAAAGAATGCAGTGTAGGTGCTTCACTCAGCTGATTGCTCCAGTTTAAGATCATAGCAGATGTAGAAAAAGCTTGAGGAACGACATTAACTCAATCTGGCTGCAGTGGATCTTACAGGAGGAGCTGATGGACCTCCGATCTTCCTTACACTCGGGCCATACTGTGTGCAGATGTGCTTCTAAACGCTCCAAAAAAAGCCTGAATCTCATTTCATCATAATTTCCCTAAATCATGTTAGCGGTCCAAGGGGCCACCTACTGGCTACATAAAGTACACCTTTAGTAACCTTCAGGGTGTACAGTTGCTATATTTTTTGGGAGAAAATCATAATCTCAGAACACTACAGAAGAATTATTGGTGGTTGAGGATTATTCTTGTAAGACTAACGTGAACTCTGCGTCTCACAGGATCATGCAGTTCCTCCTGAACAAGAAGCGGTTTAAGGAAACTCTAAGGCCTTATGATGTGAAGGACGTGATCGAGCAGTATTCTGCCGGACACCTGGACATGCTCTGCAGGATTAAATACCTCCAGACGAGGTCAGCGGTACCGCACGGTCTGTCTGAACCAATCAAAGCTTTCCTCTCACTCCAGCTCATCCAGTTTTTCTTTTCCTTGAAGGATCGACATGATCCTTGCCCCTGGACCCCCCCTCACCCCGAAACACAAGAAAACGCAGAAAACGCCTTTCACCTACCCGCTAAATCAGTCGCCCAGGTACTGTCACCCACTCATTCAGATTTTTGGTGCAAATAAAAGTTTGTGCAGTGCACGTCCACTCAGTGTCCCTGTGTTCCAGGCACGAGACCTACATCGCCAAAGCTGCTTCCATGCCAGATGCCGACGACCAAAGCATGATGGGTAGATTTGTCAGGGTGGAGAGACAGGTCAGAACTTCACATGTTCTGACACGTGGGACAAAAACAACATTTTAGTTAAACTTTTGATGGCTTTGCTTTTACTCAAGCACAATTTTCCAAAGTTCTCCAAATCACACAGAACCACATGAGATAAATATCAGCAAATTAAAAGAATTAAAACAGAACAAAAAATGTTGTGTTAAAGTTAGGTCACAGTGCGCGGGAACTTCAAGTCGTCCAAATCACTTGTAGTTCCGCCCACTTTAAGTTCCGCCCAGATCTTTTATGCTGGAGACAGCCCTCCCTCGAATATTTATGTCCACAGTAAGAAGATTTTTAATATCTGTGAGGTCTTTCACAGCGAGTCGTGCTAACACTGAGCTGCAAATTGTCCTACAACTTAACTTAAAGATTTAAATTTAAATAGAGCACTGATTGAGTGACGGGTTTTCACACTGCCATGTTAAAAAGCTCAACCTTTACCACACGCAGACCCACAATGCAGTTTTGCAACAGGATGGTTTTGCCACATTCAAAATGAATGGGCATTGTGTGTGTTCTGTGTTGTGAGTCCTCTGTTTAAAGCTGCTTTCAGACCTGGACTGAAGTCCCGACATCCTCATTGTCAAGGATCTGTATTTGTTAACACAAATGTCCGTAGCAGTCGTTCTGGGTGTTTTCAGGAACTTTTCCTGTTCCCTTGTCTAAGCTCCGGATAATGTCTGAAAGTGAGGTCATGTGAGAACACAGCAGCAGAAACTCTGGACAATCCTCAACCCAGGCTCCTCCCCCTCACATGGGTGCTCCAGAGGTTCTCCCGCTGTTGTGAACTCTTTTCACTCAGACAACATCTGTTTTGTCAATACCCAACTCTTGAAAATTATCTGGAGCTCCTGTTTGAGAGTCTGTTCTGTCTTAGGTGGAGGACATGGAGAAGAAGTTGGACTTCCTGGTGGACATGCACATCCAGCACACTGAGCACCTGCAGGTGGACTCAGCCGGCACCGCACACATGACACTGGAGACCTGCAATCCGACGGAGAGCGGTGAGATCAGGCGGGTTTTCTTGGACTACACTGAGGCGTTCCCTCACATGGCGTATCAGGTACCACCGGTCAGCAAGTTGAATCCATATTACGGTCGGGGTGGAAGAGGGGGCGGAGATGTTCTGGGCTTAGGAGGAGGTCGCGTACCTCCAGATCATCAACCACCGCACTCACACTTCTACCAGCACAACCCTCCGGCTGCCATACCCACTTACACGGAGCGTCCAACAGTTTTGCCAATCAGCTCCCTGCAGGACTTGTCGGTGGGGCTGGGCAGGACCACAGGGGGGCGAGGGGCTGACTCACCTCTTTCCATGCTGTCGGTGAATCATGAGGAGCTCGAGCGCTCACCGAGCGGCTTCAGCATCTCTGGGGAGCGGGAGGGGGAGGAAGGGGAGGACCTGTCGACGGGGGCCAAGGTAGCGACTGGGGACAGTACCTGGACAAGACCCAGGCCGAGCTACTTGGCGGAGGGGGAGACAGATACTGACACAGACCCCTTCACCCCCAGTGGGGGGCCCCTGCCCCTCTCCTCCACAGGAGAGGGATTTGGCGACGCTGTGTGGACCACGCCACCATGAGGTGAGGTTGTGGTCACACAGGGATCCAAGACTCTGAGATAAGACCTTTAAATCCAGCCCATGCCTCTAAACCAGTTTAGGTCAAAGCCACATCTCTGTACCAAACCACTCGGACAGGTCTGATCCGCCACGACGACACCAGGTCAATGACCTCCAGAGGCCACTGCCGATCTCATCAACCAACCGCAGTCCAGACAGAGAGCCATGGTGTGGAGATGCCCAGCGACAAAGGGAATCCAGATGTTTGTAAAGTAAAGCTCTGTACAGTGCACTCTTCGCAAAAAGATTTAGCTGAAATGAAAAAGAACATTAATCTACATATAATATACACCCAAAAGCTTTATCGCTGCAAAGCCAACCGCACTGCATGTGACGCATGCGATTTTTAGTGTAGACACTGCGAAGTTCAGGATATCAGGAAACAGAAAAGAGATTGAATGGGAAACATATACTTGCTATGCCATTTTCTAACACTTATTTTTTATATGAATACATTTTCATTGTTCTGGTTGTTTCTTTTGCATGGTTTGCATGATGATGCACCATTGGGGGGGGGGGGTGAAGATCGGAGCGTGAAAGTGGAACCAAAAGTCTCCTGTGTTTGTTTTGTACGTCGATGGTGAACGTATGAGTGTCTGAGTCTGTTGCGTTTCATCATTTCTGTCCCCAACACTTTTTTGTTTTCAGGCCCGACAAAACTTTACACACAAAAAATATGAAACACTAAATCTCTGCTGCCTACGTGAACACATGAATTCAAGGACGTAAAAAAATCACGTACAGTTTTAGTTTTCCGCATTACCCGAAGCTAATGCTAAAGCTAAAAACGTACGTAATTAAGATTGACAAACATAGCTCTTCGGCCCCGGTAGTGTACTTAAATTTACTTAAGTTTACTCCCCTGAAGCAGGAATTTGTGATTTATCACAAGTTAACAACCAACGTAACTAGTCACGTGGGGCTAATGCTAGCGCTAACATTGTTCATAGCGACACTGGAAGAACCAATGTTTTCTTTGAGTTTGCGATAGTGCCTTAAAGGCTCACTAATCGCAGACGATTGCAACGTTTTTTTTTTTCAGCTTTAGACGTCAGGCGATGCCGATACGGAATGTAACGATATTTACACTTGAATTATTACACGCTTATCGCATGTTCAAGCACCTTCGAGTCAGGTGACGTTTACAGAACAGCTTCCACGCCACGCTTCAACAGGAAGTCACAGTGGCATTTCCTGTTTGCCCCACACAACATGGTGGAGCTCGCCATCAACAGGGGGCACTTTTCTCCTGCTGTTACTATGCTATTTATTTGTTTTCTTGTAGTTTATGTTTGAACACAAGAGGTGGATTTTGAAAAAATGTGAAAACAAAAGTTAGTGTTAGCGTGTTTTTATTTACTAATTACGTTGATCACGTCTGTGCGATGTTAAACTTCCTTTCCAAACTATTTGACTTACTGTCCAAACTATTTAACTTCCTGTCCAAACTAGTTGACTTCCTTGGCTTTCAAAATAAGAGCTACAGACTTGTTGTGTTATAAAAAACTTACAGTCAATAGTTAAAAAAACAAACAAACACATTTTTTTGTTTGTTATTTTTAGTTTTAGACGTTATTTTCCACGACTGTCGTTAAACCTCAGCATTAACAGGAAGTGGTCACACCGTGGCTACAGCACACTTCCTACAAACCGCTACAAACTCCACACACCCGGTGCTCCCAGCAGGAGGAAACAAATGTCCAGATTCAGTTGAAACGAGGTGTGGAAGCAGAAAAACGAGTAGATCTAGTGACGTGAACCAAACACTTATTTACTGATTTATTAAGAACTTATATTCTATTCTTATTCACTAACTTATCAACTTATATTACAGTTACAACTCTTATTATTCTTCACTATTATCTCTGGATTTTAAATGATCATGATGATCCCTGCTGTCATTCATTCATTCATTGTGCCTCTGAAGCTGAGAATGACTCATCATTCTGCGTTAAGTGTTGTCAACAACAACACTGGATTAAATTTTCTAGTAAATTTCCAGAAACTTTTCCATGGGAACTTTTGTTGGGGAATTTTGGAAACTTTTCATGAGAATTTACTGTATATTCTGGATAATTTAAAGAAAATGTGGGGAAATAGGATTTTTCTTGGGGTTTTATGCACTTTTTTTTTAAAACAGTCAACAGTTTTACTTTTGTGGCCAACGGGAAAATTGCTTTTTTTGACGCCACGTGAATCCTTGAGAAAATGACGTGCAAGCCAGAGGGGGCGGAGTCCATACAGTTCTTATAAAAGATCCATGTCATGTGATGGAGGAATGTACAGGTGCATGTAAGGGAGCGTAGACTGAAGATTGTAAACCACACACAAACCTCATAGAGAAAATCAGCGATTTTAGATGGTGTGGACACAGGAGCTGCTGGTCCTCTGCTTCCTCGTGTGGTCACTTTGTGTCACTGAGGTCAATCTGAACAAAGGATTTTAATCTGAAGTGACAAAATAAGACATTTGAACTTAGTGATGGAGGCAGCAGTGGATCAACAACTCCTGTGTGTGTGATGTTAAAATCACTGTGCTTTGGTGTGGGAGAGTGAGTGGTTTACAAACTTACAAAAACAGGGGAAATTTTAGATTTCTTTATGTTTTAGCCACTTAACAAAAGTTACCTTCAGATTTGAAATTTTTATTCTCAGTTTATTCTCGTTAGTTCCCATGGAAAGTTTCCACTTTTGAAAATTGCCTGAATATTGCAGATTAATGAATGTGAATCTGATTTTGTCTTTTATTCAAAGGTTTACACTCGTTTTTCACTTTGTTTTTGTCACTGCTTTTGTCTCATTTAGTTATTCACACATGACGTGATTGACAGATGTAAAAGTTGTAATGTTTGTTTTTAAATGTGTTTATCTGTGTTTTTGTGTTTTTGAAGAATTTAGAATCTCTGACATTTACAGTTTGTGTATAGTCTCTTCTAACTGGTGGTCACATGACAAAATACTGTTTAAAAAAATATTTTGATATTTTTAAAAATTGTTTGTCTTCCAATAATTGAAGATGATTTTTTAATGTTTTTCTCCCACAAACCTGAAAATTAGACCTAAAAATAACATGTCTGAGTTATAAATGTGCCATAAAATGTAGATTTTTTTCAGTTATTTCAGTTTTCACCCTGTAATCCTCACCGATAATCGCAGAAGACGAGTGCTAACATGACTTTGTTTTTTTTTTGTGTGAATGAAACAACAGTTCCACACACAGACGTCGCACAAAGGTTTTGTGTTCTCGGCGTAATACGACTTTTATTTTATGAAATATTTGCCATTTTTAATCATAAGTCGTCACAAATTCCACATTTTTGTTCTCAGAAACTTGACAAATGTTGGTTCTGCTGTGTGGCCACAGGATGGCGCTGATGCTGCAGTACATGATTGTTCTGCAGCTTGTAAATCACATGACGTTGAAAGTAAAACCCATAAACTCAGACTCTGCCTTTGAATAAATTAAGATTATGTCCCGCCTCCTTTTTTGTCAAGTATCGGACTGACATGAGTATCGTTGTATATGGTTGGGGGTGGAGTGGCTCAGTGGTTAAGACCGGTCCCCTGTGTGCGAAAGTCATGGTCGCAATGGTCGCAAGTTTTGCTCCACCCCTGGCTCGTTTATCGTCCAGCTACCGAGGAAAAAAAAACATGTGGATAAACCATGCTGTTTTACACCGACCACCAGGTGTCACTGTGTTTTCATTCTGGTTCAGTTTTTTGGTTTATTCACTCACTCACTCAAACACAGCCGTTGTATCGTGAATTTAACGACACGTTGTTAAACATGAATTTGCATTATTTCACTTTTACAAACTTTATCAACTATATTTTTTACCAATTTATTTTATAAATGGCTGAAAAATCTAAATCTGAGTCTTTCAAAGCCATAATCTGGACTTTGTGTGTGGGTGTGTGTGTAAAGGAGCACTTTACGGCACATGTGGGGTCAAACATGGAGCTTGTGCTAATTGTGTTCATTGTAACTGCACTGAACGACACATTCTACATAAACTTTGTCATTTTTAAATTGCTATAAATGATTTGTGCCTTGGCTTCCTGTGGTTCCACGTCTTCTCCACAATTTACATTTACATTTGATTTCTTTTCTTTTTTAAACTCGTGTTTTTTTGCTGTTTCTAGCATCTGTGTGGACGCCTGCATTCACACAAACAAACTAACAAACACCAAATATGACGGGAAAACACTCACTCACTGTCTGTGTTTGTTGACGCCCAAAAGCTATGTCAAAAGTTACATCTGCAGCGCCCCCTGGATTTGTAATTCCAAAATACAGACTTCACAATTGTCCAGTCTTTGGACAAAGCTACGATGTTAGTTTGTTTTTCTTGAGCCTAGCATCACATTAGTGTCCTAGTTAGCGAACCTAGCTAAGATGCTGCGTCACCTCAGGCTAGCTGCGAAACACAGATACAGATGCTAACAGAAGTTAAAGGAGTGAGGAATTCAGGTAAAACCATGGAGTAAAATTAATTTGGATTTAATAAATCAGCTTCATCCAAATTCCACAGTTTTACACAAGATTTAAAAGAAACAACTCGACGTCATTCAGATGAAATCATTGAGTCACCTCAGGCTAGCTGCTACGTAGCGATGATAATGTGAGTCACTGAAGTCACTGACAGTCACTGTAACAAACAATCAATCAATCAATCAATCATCAGAAACCACATTCACAACCTGAAAAATATTACACATAATTTACAGTTTGAGACGACAAATCTGTTCTCACCTGGACAGATAATAATAATCTGATTCGTTGTGTGAATGCAGCCGTTATGAACACATGAATCACACAGATGTTACTCACAGCGTTTTTGTTCCTTTTGTTTCATTTTAAAGGGAAAGTGTGAACAACTTGACACGAGTGGCCTTCAGAGCTCTGCATTATCGTTCTCATCATGACACTTTGAAAATAATCAAAATAATAATTTAAAAAAAAGGAGAATAAAGTTGCCATTTCTTTTCTGTCTTTGATCACTTTTAATATTTTTCTTTCAATGATATAATATGCAAATGTATTCTTACATGATTTTTTTTATTTTTGTCTTTTCAATTGCACCAGTTATTAATAAAGTATTGAATTGAAAATTGAATGAGTGGATATTGTCACGTGAGTTTATGTATTATTATTATTATTGCATGAATGAAAATTGCCAGCCTTTATGCTATTTTTTAATACATGTAAGAATTGGTGGTGGGACTCGATTAAAAAAATTTATGTAATTAATAAGAGGCTTTGTAATTAATTAATCGTATATCAATATTTGACACGAGAAGCACATTTTTCAATTTAAATAGATTTTGGTTTATGACTTAATCAATGACTAGACACATAAATGAGCTTAAACAACAAAAACGTGTTTATTGTCATCAGTGAGTGTTAACATAAAGTGCAATATAATTGCATTGTTCACAAAGCACAAACTTAAATTAAAGTTAGCTATATTCAAGCTTTTTCAGGACTTTTGTAAACGTCTATGTCTTCAACTTACTTACTCATTTTGGCTCTGAACCCTGTCATCTTGTCGAGTGTGGATTGGCGACACTGCTGCTCCAACGAGGAGCGTTGTCTGTGCTAGCTGCACACGCCACACACACACACACACACACACCACGCAGACACACAGGCACTGAACCCAGCAACAACTTCTCATCATGCTTCTCACTGATTCACGGTCCTTACACAATACTCAAGTATGCAAGTATGTACTTGCATACTTGAAAAGTACGCCAGGAGTACATACTTGCCAAGTACGGGAGTATGATTCTTCAATAGGAACAGCGGCTACTTCCTTGTTCTACTGTTTGAATGTCGGGTGGCTCCAAGTGCTTGAGCCTCATCACCGCCACCTACAGTGTTGATTAATGAACACATGAAATACTTTAAATAAATGCATATATATAGTTATTATTTTCACATTTTCAATATTAACTTCATTTATTAATTTCTTTTTTATTAAAATATACAGTACAATGTGGAAAATAGATGTATATATTAATTTATATATATAAATATATATACACATACTGTATATATACACACGTACATATAATATTTAAATACAGATACAATGACCGTGCGACTTTAGATAAATCTAAAATTCAAAGTTAACATAAAAAAACATTAATAATATACAAACTTTCAAACTGTCAGGTCAAAACATTGTCATTAAAAACAAAATAACACGTTAACAACAAATCTATGGATCGCATCAAGAATCTAATGACAGAGACGTCATTATTTCATCAGGACAGGCCGAGGTAATGCTGCTCTGCCGGTTATGTGAGCACCAGTGTCTGCAGAGGCGGAGCTTATCACCTCTGACAACGTCGCTGCCAAACTATAAATACGTCAGATCTTAATACACAAACCACATGTTTGAATTCTAAATTCAATTCTAAATTCATTTCTCGCCTCAAATGATCTTAAAACTGTGTTCAGGACACAGAAAAATATTTATTTCAGATTTTTATTTGTATTATCTGCTATGTTCCGCCAAAATGCATTCTGTTATCCATGACTTTCCCAAGTACGCTCAAGTCACCCGATGCATACTGGGTAAAATGGGCGGAGCAAGAACACTTCCGGGTTTGAGAATGCATTTTGGCGGAACATAGCAGATAATACAAATAAAAATCTGAAATAAATATTTTTCTGTGTCCTGAACACAGTTTTAAGATCATTTGAGGCGAGAAATCAGTCATTTAGAATTCAAACATGTGGATTGTGTATTAAGATCTGACGTATTTGAAGTTTGGCAGGTGATAAGCTCCGCCTCTGCGGAGGGCAGCGTTACCTCAGCCTGTCCTGATGAAATAATGACTTCTCTGTCATTAGATGCTTGGTGTGATCCATAGATTTGTTGTTGACGTGTTATTTTGTTTTTAATGTAAACGTTTTGACCTGACAGTTTGAAAATGTGTATATTATTAATGTTTCATTTATTTTAACTTTGAATTTTAGATTTATATTAAAGTTGCATGGTCATTGTATATGTTTTATGTATTTAAATAAAAAAATATAAATTATAAAACTTCACTTACTTCAATAACTTCAAGTTATTGCGAGAACTGACGCTTAGGCCAGTCCGTGAAACTTAAACCAACTAGTTAGTGTTTTTCATGAACCTGTGAATATAAACCAGCTTGACTCTGTAGCTGACATGTGAATCTAAGCCTACTAAATAAATGAGTATATGAAGCTAAACCAACTAGTCACTGACTAACCTGTAATGCTAAATGTGTGTAAATGTGTGTGACATAAAAGCCAAACCGTGAAGCTAAACCTGTTAGTTATTGTGTTAACTGACTCTGTGAAGCTAAATGTTGAAGCTAAATCTGCCTATTTGTGATTTAACTGACTTGTTAATTGACTTGGTTAGGCAAAACTTGCCAGTCTGTGTGTTAACTGGCAGTGTGAAAGCCAAGAATTTAAGCTAAACCTGCTAGTTGCTGTGGTAAAATGAGCTTTCCCGTGACACTAAAACCTACTAGTTAGTGTGTCAACTCTTTGTGACGCTAACTTGTGAAGCCAGACTTTAAAGCTAAAACCTTAGTGTGTTCGTTGACATGTTGAAGATAAACTCTAAAATTGACACATTTAACCTGCATTAATCACTGAAAATTAAAAATATGTCTAAAGCTTCATACACATTAGAACAGGACTCTTTGTTTTAACTTTGACCACAGTCTGAGACGTTATTGACCTTTTCCTGAAAAGACAAAAAAATCACAAACTATAGTTTTTTTTTGTGTTAATTCAACTTTTTTTTTTTTTTTTTATAAATCTTTTTATTCGGTTTTTTGTTTACATAACAGTAGTTCACACATACAGTGTATACAGTAAGACTTGCAGTAAAATTAGCAGTTGGTAGTCCTACACAATATATGCTGAAATCAACAACAACTTAACTTAAAGTCTGAACTGCTCCATGAGCCGTTATTATCCCTTTCCCCTACCCACCCACTGTTAGATAAAGAGAACAATAAAAAAAAAGACGAACACATACGAAACAAGAACAAAAAAAAAAAAAAAATAAATAAATAAATAAATAAAAAAAAAAAAAAAAAATAAAATTAATAAAATAAAATAAAAATAAATAAATATTAAAATCACATGTTAAAATGAATAAAATTCAGAATAAAAAATAAAAGAGGTTGGGGGGGGGGGGCATCTAGTCACTGTCTGGGTGAATAATAGTTCTATCTAAGTACTCCAAGAAGGGCTGCCAGGTTTTGTTGAAGGCATTATCAGAACCCGCCAATGAAAATCTAACCTTCTCAAGCTTG
Organism: Solea solea; assembly: GCF_958295425.1. Taxonomy (NCBI): domain Eukaryota; kingdom Metazoa; phylum Chordata; class Actinopteri; order Pleuronectiformes; family Soleidae; genus Solea; species Solea solea. Next base: position 22,497,306 of record NC_081134.1, read on the forward strand.
ATATGAGTTAAGACCTCTCTAAGCCAGCTATTGTGTGAAGGTGGAAGAACATGCTTCCATTTAAACAAAATAAGGCGTCTGGCCAATAGCGTTGTAAAGGCCAGTACTCGGCGCTTTGACGCAGGGAGTTGAGGTGTAGCGAGTGGAGGGGAGCCAAACAGGACCGTGCAAGGATCAGGGTTAAGGTCCATATCGAGCACCGTTGAGAGTGTATCAAAAATTTGGCGCCAGAAACCGGTGAGTTTCGGGCAGGACCAAAACATATGTGTGTGATTAGCAGGTGACTGTTTACATCTATTACAACTGTCACTGGTGTCTGGATAAATCTTCGCCAGTCGGACATTTGTGTAATGCACTCTAAAAAGAACTTTACATTGTAATAAACCGAGCCTGGCACATATAGAGGATGTATGAACTAGCTTAAGGATTTGGTCCCATTGTATATCTGAAATTGGAACTCCCAGCTCCTCCTCCCAGGTCTGTTTCAGACGAGTCATTAGGTCAGGGTTAAGGGAGTCAATGGCATTGTAGATCACGGAGATGGAACGCTTTTGTGCAGGATCGAGGGTGAGCAAGGAGTCAATCCGAGACCCGGGTGGATGGTTAGGGAAGTGAGGGTAGTTGGTTTTAACAAAGTGCCTGGCCTGAAGAAACCGGAAAAAATGAGATTGAGGTAATTCAAACCTGGCTGCAAGCTCCGTAAAATTGGTAAATATGTTATCTTTGTAAAGGTGCTTGACATATAATAACCCTTTGTTACGCCACATAGTGAAGGTGGCGTCCGACAGGGAGGGCGGGAATAAATGGTTTTTAACAACCGGTGCTAAAGTTGAGGGATCATTCAAGCCATAGTGTTTGCGAAATTGGATCCAAATTTTTAGTGAGTTGGTTACAACAGGGTTCTGTGAGATATTATGCACCTTAAGGGGAAGTCGCGCAGTAAGGAGGGACTGTAAAGAAAACTTTGAGGACCGTAGCTCTAACTGAACCCAAGAGGGGCCTGTATCAGCTCCTCTGTCAATCCAATTAATGAGTTTGTTAATATTGCATGCCCAATAGTATTGGATAGGATTGGGTAGTGCAAGACCGCCCAGCTTTTTGGGGAGTTGTAATACAGCTTTTCTAATACGGGGGGGCTTATTCAACCACAGAAAGGATGATATTGTCTGATCTAGCTGCTGAAAAAAGGATCGTCTGATGAAAATCGGAATATGTTGGAACAGGTAGAGAAATTTAGGTAGAATCACCATCTTTACCAGATTAACTCTACCAAATAGGGAGAGAGGGAGGGAAGACCAGCGAGCCAGGTCAAGCTTGCACTTATCAGTGAGAGGGCGAAAATTTTTGTTGAAAAGGTCATTAAAAGAAGCAGTGATGAATATGCCTAAATATCGAAACCCCTCTGTAACAACTCTGAATGGAAAAGAAGACTGTGGCATCTTCTTAGACAGGGGATTGATAGGGAGAAGTTCACTTTTATTAAAATTCAATTTGTAACCAGAATATTTGCCGAATTGTGTTAGAATGTCTGTAATAACAGGGATGGATGACGCAGGGTTTGACACATATAATAACAAATCATCCGCGTACAGGGACAGCTTATGGGTGACTTCATTCCTGGTGATGCCCTCGACTCTCCCCTCCTCCCGGAGCCAGATGGCCAGTGGTTCGATAGCTAGAGCAAACAGGAGGGGGGAAAGGGGGCATCCCTGTCTGGTACCCCGACGGAGGGCAAAAGGGGGCGACCTTGCTCCATTTGTAAGGATATGGGCGGTTGGAGATTCATAAAGCAGTCTAATCCATGTGATAAAGTCAGAGCTAAAACCAAATTTAGACAGGACATAGTACAAATACTCCCACTCAACCCTGTCGAACGCTTTCTCAGCGTCTAAAGAAATTACTACCTCAGGCGAGACAGGGTTGGGGGAGCCAATGATGTTGAGAAGTCTCCTAGTATTAGATGAGGAGTTCCTTCCAGCCATGAACCCCGTCTGGTCTGTGGAAATTAGGGCTGGTAGGGCTTGTTGCAAGCGAGAGGCCAGGACCTTGGCAAGAATCTTTTGGTCCACGTTTAGAAGTGAAATGGGCCTATAGTTGCTACATTCAAGGGGGTCTTTGTCTTTTTTTAATAAAAGAGAAATGTTAGCTTCCGATAGGGTTGGTGGTAATCTGCCGCTATTAAAGGATTCATTATAGACGTTAACCAAATGTGGGGTTATTAGGATTGAATATGCTTTGTAGAATTCTACCACAAACCCGTCAGGGCCCGGGGATTTTCCATTTTGTAGCTGTCCAATTGCCTCCTGTACCTCAGCCGTAGTGATTGGCGCGCCTAATTTGTCAGACAGACTACTATCAACTTTAGGATATGAGAACATCTCCAGGGGGTTATGGCTCTTCCAAACCTCAGGTGAGTACTCAGACGTGTACAAGTCGGAGTAAAAATTCAAAAACGCATCATTTACCAATTTGGGGTCAGTGACCACTGTTCCCGATGGCAATTTTATCCTGGGGATTAATCTCGAGAGAGCTGCAGTTCTAGCCTGATGGGCAAGGAGTTTGCCAGCCTTATCTCCCATTTCAAAAAACCGTTGCTTTGTTTTTAACAATTTTGTTTCAATCTTGGATGTTGACAAAAGATCAAACTCCGCCTGCAATTTGAGACGTTGGTCATAAAGAGAGGGAGTAGGTGCGGCAGCATATTGTGTGTCAATACTAACTATTTGATCTGAGAGCCATACCATCCTCTCCGTGTCCACTTTTTTCTGCCGAGAAGCAAATGAAATCGCCTGACCCCTCAAATATGCTTTACATGCCTCCCAAAGAGTGCTTCTAGTAACGTCTGGGGTGTCGTTTGCATGAAAGAAATTGACTATTTCCTCCTGAAAGAATTTTTTAAAATGTGGATTGTTCAGTAAGAAGTGGGAAAGTTCCACTGTGTGTGTGTGGGTCTGTGGTTTGGGAAATTTATGACAACTGATGTAGGAGCATGGTCTGAGATCACTATACTGTGATACTCGCTAGAGTTGACCCAGTGCAGCAGCCTAGTATCCACTAGAAAAAAATCAATTCTAGAATATGTACGGTGGACGTGAGAAAAAAAAGAAAAGGCTTTGGTGGAAGGATTGAGAGATCTCCAAGGATCGCATAGACTAAGCTGATCTACAAACGATCTCAGTGTTGTGGCAGAGTTTGAGAGAGTAAAGGGTTTAGACGAGGACCTATCTAGAATAGGATCCTGGATAAGGTTGAAATCGCCACCTATAATCGGGTAATGGTTATCTATGTCTGGAAGGGAGGAGAGAAGATGAGTAATGAATTTGTCATCGTCCCACACAGGGGCATAGACACTCACCAAAATGACTGGGATGTCAAACAGCTTGCCTGAAACAGCCACAAAACGCCCATTGGGATCCTCAATAGATTTGGTTAGTTCAAATGTTATGTTTTTAGTTACAATGATGGCCGCCCCTCTCGCCCTTGCAGAAAATCTGGAATGAAATACATGACTCATCCAAGGTCTTTTCATACGTGAAATCTCAGAGGTCTTAAGGTGAGTTTCTTGAAGGAAATAAATATCCCCTTTAAGTTGCCTCAAATGTGAAATCACTTTGCCCCTTTTGATTGCTCCATTGACTCCCCTAACGTTCCATGACACCAACCTGCAGCCCTGACTTTGAGGTGTAGCTGTGCTGTGCATTATTCACCCCTTGTCAAGTGAAGATGTACAGTGGCGAAGCCCTTGGAGGAGGGGGGGGGGGGAAACAAAACAAAAAAAAAAAAAAAAAACACACAACAACACAACAACAGAGAACAAACAACCTATAACTAAATTCCCTGTTAACACATTCAACACCCCTGTATAGCTTCCAGTTTCTTTATACTTACGGATCCCCATGCCTTCAACACTCCCGCAGGAATAAGTATAACCCATACAGTACAGGAAAAAATCAAGCAATAGCTAACCAAGGGAAGTTTAAACACCTCCCACATTATGGCCTGAAACCAATTGAACATTGCAGCAAAACAGTCAACACATTTATCCGGACTCACACTGTGATGCAGCGGACATTTTCGTATTAAACATTTAACTGATATTACCCCTAATAAAATGTTAAAGGCATGGTCAATGATCAAATGAGCCAAGTGGCAAAGCTAACCAAAACAACCAGGGGTAAACACCATACTTAGCATCGGTTCAACAAGCCCAGATGAGATTTACAAATGATAACAGAGTCCCAGTGTTCGAAGAGCATCATACGACACTAGTAAGAGTTCACAATCAATGTGTGTTAAACATTATCCTGTCGAGGCGCTCTTACCAGCTGAGCGAGTCATCCCGAGGCCCGTGCCAGTAGTGCTGCTAGCGTTAGCCGCTAGTGGATTAGCCCATACATCCGCCGATGAGAAGAAACAATAAAAGTAGCCTCATGGAGCGGGCCAGGAGCCCACGAAAGCAGTGGCCTCCTCGACTGAGGAGAAGCGTTTCTTGTTGCCATCTTTCTTGGTGATTTGGAGTTTAGCTGGGTAGAGCAAAGCCGGTCGGAGGCCCAGATTGTACAGCTTAGCCATGACATCGCGGTATGCCGCTCGTTGCTCTAACACGTCGGGGCAGAAATCCTCGTAGATGCGAACCGGCGAATCACGGTACTTCAGGTCATTCCTCCGTTTGCGGGCCTCCCGGACAACGAGCTCCTTGGTCTGGTGCCGGTGAAAGCAGACGATCACGGGTCTGGGTCTGTCTCCCTGTCGCGGTTTAGCAGCTAGTGATCGGTGGGCCCGGTCTAGCTCTGGCGAAGTTTGTAGCACCTGGTCCCCGAATATCTCCTTCAGGACATCCGAGAAGAAGGTCGTAGGTCGTGGGCCTTCAATGGACTCAGGCAGGCCAATAATCCTGACGTTGTTACGCCGGCTTCTTCCCTCTAGATCGATGTTTTTGGTTCTGAGCTTAGCACAAGTCTCTGATAAAATGGAGCATGATGCTTCAAGAGCTTGGATGCGTTCTTCAGTTAAGTTGGCGTTGGACTCCAGACTTACAATTCGTTCACCAAAGTCAGTCACAGTAACCTGCACCGTGTCAAGTTTAGCTTCGAGCGAGATAAACGCCGCTCTGAGCTCGGCGGACAGCGCCGCTGATATGGAGTGACGGTGATCTTCTAGCAAGCTAGTCAGAGCGGGCATGCTAATCTGGCTATCCATGGCGGACGAGTCGTCTCTCGCGGTTTCTCTTTCCTTAGCCAACCTGGTTCCGGAGGCCATGAAGCATGTGTAAAATATTACTTCTTCTTACTTAGAAGTCGAGTCGGGTTTGGGTTGCAAAAAGGTGTGTTTTTACAGGTCAGCGCGGGAGAGCACGATGCATGCGTCTACTCCATTCCCCTCTCCACCGGAAGTCGTGTTAATTCAACTTTAACTAGTACCGCAAGCGGGTCTGAACGGGTTCGAGCTTGAGGGCTCGAGGGCTTGCGAGTCAAGTTTTGTGTGGATCGGACAATGTTAGACTTTACTTCCTGTTTCAGGCGTTCTACTTCCTGTAGGGAGGTGACCTTTTACAGACATGATCAGGACAGGTCTGAGGTATTACATATCAAGTTTCAAGTGTATACAACAATCCCTGTTAGAGCAGCATCACAAACTGTAAGTGTAATTCTGTCTGCCGTTACCAGGAGGCGCTGTTTTTGAAATTGAATATTTTCATATAGACGTCTTTAGGCCAGACTATCAACAATCCTAGCAGGTTTGGTTCAGATTGGACCAGGATTGACGAAGTTGTAACAGTTTGTTTTTTTAGTATTTTCTACCACCACCAGGAGGTGCTGTTTTCAATGGGTGCTGCCCATCATCAATCAAAGGAAGTTTGGTTGGGATCAGACCTTCTATCGTGAAGTTATAAGAAAAATTTGAATTATCACCAACTTTGGCGCCCCCTATCTCGTGCGCCATGCGACATTTTAGAAAACTTTTGATGACTTAAGCTCCTCAGCTTTTTCACAGTGACCTCACCAAGTTTGAAGGTGATCGCACAAAAGCTCTAGGACAAGTTCATTCAAATACCAGATGTCATATTGTCTGCTGTCACCAGGGGGCGCTGCTTTTGAAAGTGAATATTTTCATAAAGTCGTCTTCAGGGCCAGAATATCATCAATCCTAGCAAGTTTGGTTCAGTTAAACCCGACAGGAGATGACCTAATATGAGTTTTTTTGCGTCAGTGTTTAGCCCCGCCCACTTTAATTATTTGACGTGCATTCCCCGAACCACTAATATACGTAATTTTTCACCAGGTCTGATGCAGTTGTAAAAATTGGTGAGTTTTGGGGCATGTTCAGGGCCTCAAAAACGTGATTCATTTGGACTAAGATAAGAATAATAAGAAGAATCGGAATAATCCTTACGGTTTCAATAGGGTTCTACGCACCTTGTACTAATTAGACCGTATATTGGCAGGTTTAAATATGTGTATATTGGTGTTGCATGTGGTCTTAACTGCGCTGTGATTTATTGTTATTGACGTGTCTGCCACCAAAGCCCTGTTTACAACAAAATCAATTTCCCCTGTCATTAAACACTCAGGAAAAAGACACTGTGGTTCCGCCCTCACGGTTTGATTGACACGTGGTCTATGGAGAGTACTGAGCACAAACAACCCAGGACTGAAGCGACTAACCAGTCACTAAATGAATCACCAATTGTTCTTTAGTGATTAATAATGGATTAACAGTCATCTTTTTCTGCAATTGTTATTGAAACATCAGCATCTGATCTGCCTCTGTTTTATTTATCAATGACATTATCTTTGAAATTGGTGGTTTAAGAGGTAGAGGTAAGTGACTAGGTAAAGCTAACTTCTCAGTTATTGTGTTAACTTACTCTGTGAAGCTTAACTTTGAACCTAAACCCGCTCGTTAATGTGTAAAATGACACAGTGAAGTCAAAACTAGAAGCTGAACCTGCTAGTTAATGTGTAACATGACACAGTGAAGTCAAAACTCGAAGCTAAACCTGCTAGTTAATGTGTAAAATGACACAGTAAAGTCAAAACTAGAAGCTGAACCTGCTAGTTAATGTGTAAAATGACTTTGACCATGAGGTTTTCTTTTAAATTGGATGTACTGTATTTTCCCTCTTGAACAGTTTGTCTCAAACAGAACAAAAATGATTGACACAGTTTTGAAACAGAAGAGCAACATTTTTATTTGTACAGAAAGTCCTGACACCTTGAGCATAATCAGCGTCTCTGTCCTGCTGGACAGTGAATGTGAAGCTTTGTCCTCTCCGGGCTCCACAGAGAGCAGTGAGGTTTCGTCCTGATGACGACGCCACAGGACATTCAACACACTCACCTTTTCAAGACAGATGAGAGCTCATGTGAGAGCGATGGCCTCCTCACAGAGATCTACACCACCACGTCCATGTCTCAGTTTCATCATCGGTGTCTTCATCACTTTACTCCTCATCCTCCTCAGCTCAGGTAGGTATCAGTGGTTATTTTCATAATGGATTAATCGAGTACTTTGGTCCATAAAATGTCTTAAAATGTTGAAAATATTGATCAGCGTTTGTCAAACCTGGGAATGATGACGTTCTCAAATGTCTTCTTTTTATCCACAAACCAAAATGATTCCGTTTTAATGATTTCTTTGTAAAACTGAGCAAAGAAACTAGAAAATATTCACATTTAAAAGTTGAAAAATGTCAGAAACTCAGAGAATTAGAATCTTTATTGTCCTTGCAGAAGTACAACAAAGAATAATAATAGTACATTTTATTCATAATAGTTTTAAAGGGTGCTCAAAGACACCTCACATTAAAAGGCCACAATAAAAATGGTGTAGTTTGGTGACGGTTCTTTTTTGTGTAGAAAATGAATGTCAGAAAATGTCAAACTGAGAGCAGCGCTGACCTTTTCCTCCAGCTGAGGAGGAGAAACTCTGCTCCTTCTCCTCCTCATCATGATGATGATGATGATGAGGAGGAGAAGGTCACTTCAGCGTTTCCACGTCATGTGTTCATGGAGCCACAGAGACGCTTTTGCTCCTGTTCACCACAGAAAACGTTGTGGTTTAGACCGTAAAGTTTGAATTTCACTTATTATTATTATAATGTTTCTTTATTGAGAACCTGAGACGCTGTCACTTGGAAGGAAAAAAATAATTCTAGCCACTGAAACTAAAGTCTCGACAGATAAAAATCTGCATCAGTTTAAGTCTACGATATCTTAAGAACATGTTCACGTCTTTATCTCACTGTGAGACAGACTTTTTAACAGGAAACTGAAGTTTGTAAACCACTCACTCTCCCACACCAAACCTCATAGAGAAAATCAGTGATTTTAGCTCACAGGGACACAGGAGCTGCTGGTCCTCTGCTGCCTCGTGTGGTCACTTTGTGTCTCTGAGTTAAGTCTAAGTGAAATATTTAAAATGCCAAATTCAGGAAATGAGACATTAGAACTTAGTGATGGAGGCAGCACTGGATCAACAACTCCTGTGTGTGATGTTAAAATGATTTTCTCTGTGGGGTTTGGTGTGGGAGAGTGAGTGGTTTACAACCTGTGGGAACAGTTTTGAATTGCATTTAAACTAGTGCTCAAGTTTCAGATAATCTCACCATGATGATGACTACTTTAAATCAAACTGTAAAAAAACAGAATAACATAAATAATAAATAAAAGAGAATTGTCTCAATGTGTCTGCAGTTTTTAGACCCCAGCAGCAGGAGGACAGACACACCAGAGACGTCCTGGACGCTACAGGTAAAGAAAATCACATTATTGTTGTTTTAAATCTGAATCAGAATCCTTACATTAATCACTGCAGAGAGGTAAGAGAATAGAAATGACACACAGTGAAAGGATTATTATTTTTAATAGTATTTTAGAAATGATACATTGTGGAAATAGCTGACACCGAAAAAATGACACAAACGGCACATAATTACACAAAATGGCTGCAACAGAAAAACCTATTTAAAGCTGTTAAATGAAGAGTTTGGTTAAAAGACACACAGTCATGGGTTCAAATGGACGACAACAAAGAAAATCAAAGATCACATTGATCGGTTTATGTGACTAAAGTGTTGTTGTAGTAAAATATGAGGGAAATGCTCACAGTTCAGTAAAATAACAATCACCCAGAGACTCGTTCTTCTCTGCTGACACTGCTTATTTCTGAATACAGACTTAAATGAGCTGCCGTTGACTTCACCACCTGCTTTAATTTCCCAGAATTCCCGGCAGAGCACATCGACCCCGCGGCCATCGACCTCACGCCACTCGTCAATACGCTCATAAATTCAAGCCAATCAGGTGCGTGTGTCATAATATCACTCATGTGCAGCTCAATCCTCTGCTGTAAATCTGTCATGTTGGACATGATTAATCCACACATTCAATCTCTCCTCTGTTTTTCTTTATTCTCTCCTGCAGAGGTCAAACTGCAGGCTGCTGCATTTTAAAGGAGCAGTTCACTCAAATCACACCATGAGGGAGAGTTCAGGGTTTATTTAAACTGGCTTCAATACAATTGAAATCGGTTTCCACAGGTCAAAAACCAGTTTAAATTCAATTTATACTAGTTTAAATGCAATTCAAAACTGTTTCCACAGATCAAAAACCAGTTTAAAAAATAACTAGTACTGAAAATAACTAGTACCACGTGCAGTTCTGAACGGGTTCGAGCCGAACCGCGCCAGTCGCTGTGTGCCCACGCCTCCTCGCACGTTCCCTTGACTCACATATCAAGTTTCATATCGATCGCACAATGTTAGACTGTACTTCCTGTTTCGGACGTTCCCCTTCCTGTTGGGAGGTCTTGTTTTGCAGACATGTTCAGCACAGGTCCCTGGTGTCACATATAAGATTTCGTGCAGATCGGTCAACGTATGGCAAAGTTAGAGGGCACTTCCTTTTTAAAATGGCCGACTTCCTGTTTGGTCAACCGTAAACGTAAACGTGTTCAGGGAAGGTCCCTTAACTCACATATCAAGTTCCTCCCGTGTCTCCCCCTGTGTCAGAATCAGAATCAGAATCACCTTTATTGTTATTATACAGTGTACAACGAGATAAAGGACAGCTCTAGTAGTGCAAGTGAAGAGATAAAAGAAGAAAAGAAGAAACAACAAAACACCTTCGATAAAAATTATAAGGATATGTAAAAAAGTATTTCAAAGTATTTACAGTGGGAGCCAGTAAGGGAAATATGCAGTAAATGATAGTGCATACAGTACATTGTACAGCAGAGTGGATGGATGTTATTTTATATATTGCACTTGGTAAAAGGAGAGGAAAGTTGCACGTTTACAATACAGTACATACAATACATACTGTACAACGGTAGATATATGTGAGGTGTGTATATTGCACTGATAAGAAGTGTAAGAATATTGCACTTACAGATTGGAAGAGTTACTTAGTGTTAAACACTCTTATTGCACTTGGATAAAAGGTGTTTGCAAACCTAGAGGTGCGGGCCTGAATGGACTTGTACCTCTTCCCTGAGGGCAACAGTGAGAACAGGCTGTGCCCAGGGTGTGAACTGTCACAGGTGATGCTGGTGGCTCTGCGCAGACACCTGGTGTCGTAGATGTCTGACAGAGAGGACAGCTGCACTCCTATGATGCCCTGTGCTGACTTTCTGACCCTTTCCAGAGCCTTCTTGTCAGCCTGAGAGCTGCTCCTGAACCACACCAAGATGTTGTGGGTGAGGATGCTCTCCACAGAGCACCTGTAGAAGGACAGCAGCAGGTCCTGGGACACGTTGACCCTTCTCAGTGACCTCAAAAAGTACAGGCGCTGCTGTGCCTTTTTCATGAGGGCATTGGTGTTAGTCCCCCATGTGAGGTCCTGAGAGATGTATGTTCCCAGAAACCTGAAGTCACTGACCCTCTCTACCAGGTCTCCCACAATGAGAAGAGGAGCAAGATCCTCCTTCCCTCTCCTGAAGTCCAGCACCAACTCCTTTGTTTTTGAGGAGTTAAGTGCCAGGTTATTGAGGGAGCACCAGGCAGCGAGGTTCAAGACCTCCTCCCTGTAGGCCGTCTCATCACCGTTTTCAATCAGCCCCACCACAGTGGTATCATCCGCAAATTTCACGAGGACGTTGCTGCTGTGGATTGGTGCGCAGTCATGGGTGTACAGGGTGTACAGCATTGGACTGAGCACACAGCCCTGGGGAGCCCCGGTGCTCACAGACAGGATTGAGGACTGGTGGTCCCCCAGCCTGACTGACTGCAGGCGGTCAGTGAGAAAGTCTCTGATCCATCTCCTCCCGTGTCTTCTCCCTGTCTCCACCTCAGGTTCTCGTCAGCTCTTCTCTCTCCTCAGTGTGACGTCCTACAGTTCTCTGGCTCTGCACAAACTCACGCTGCTTCTCTACAACAGTAAGTACACTATTAAGCCCCACCCCCTTCTTCACGAACAAACAAACAAACAAACAAGAAAATGTCCAGATTCTGTTGTCACATCAGATTTAGTGAGAGAATCTGATTTGGATCTCAGGACGTGGAGTCGAGTCTGTAACATAAAACTTTGTCGCTGGCGCCATCTCGTGGTGCAGCGCTGTCACGGCGTGTAGTCTCAGCAACATATAAATAGCTGTGAAATACTAGATTATTATGGATTAGGAATGACCCTGCTCCCCCTCAAAGATTCTTCCATGAATAGTTGACTTATATTTAAATATTAAAATTTTAGATGTTAACCTCTGACCTCTGACCTGTAACCTGTGTTTGTTTGTTAAATAGTTTCCAGTGTGAGACGAGTGGAGAGCGACATGTTCAGAAGAAGATTCTGTTACTGCGTCACCAACGACACCAACGATTTAACCGGTAAAAAACATGCACTGTCCATTTAATCCCTCTGTTTTTTTGTTTTTGAAAGGTCTGAAGGTTTAAACTTTATTCATATTTTTTCAGATTTCACTGCAGTGTTGTTGGACGTGATCGGAAACTCCACAAGTTTCCACGAGCTTTTTAAATCTGCCTCCATATTATCAGGTGTTTGTGTGTGTGTGTGTGTGTGTGTGTGTTTGTGTTTGTGTTTGCGTGTGTGTGTGTGTGTTTAGCGGCTGCTTCTTTTTCACGATGACACCTGTTGTTGTGTTGTTTCTTCCTCAGTGAGTCAGAGGAACTGCTCTGACTGTACGTACATCTGTGTGATGGCAGGTCACACACGTGAGTGTAACACACTGGTGACTGCGCTGCTCACAGTTTAACTCCAGCTGTGACTTCTCTTCTTTTTACACTTCATTTATAATTGACTGGTTATGGTTACGTTCATGTTGTTAATAACATGATAATAAATTATTTTCTTGTACAGGCAGAGTGTTACCGCAGCTTTGGGGCGTCGACTCCATGTCTCCACTTTTCAACCAGACGATTGTTGAAGGACCGCACGGAGGTTTGTTCAAAGGTTTTTTTTATTTAAATATATATTTAACCTTCATTTAATCAGGAAGAAATAAAAAAAATATACAAAAAGCTCAACCCGAATTAAAGGAGAAGGAGAAACAGACACAGATGATCCTTTCACTTACTGTAGAAGGTGATGAAATAAATGACTGAACTCTTTTCTCCCTGCAGTCGGGATCATCTCCACACTCAGACTTTCTGTCGGTGATTCTCGTTTCTCGAGCTCGTTTCCGTTTCCGCTGAAGAGTCGATGACTGAATCTTTGTGTTCTTTTATTTTCAAATCTCAGACTGGAACCACCCACCTCACAACCTCAGTCACATGACTGCGTCTGGAGTGAGCGCCTTGTCCATCAGCAGAGTCCACGACGCCACAGACCACGGTGAAATTAACCGTCAATGACATGATTTTTGTTCTCTGAAACTTAATAAATGTTGCTAAGTTACTTCATTTTTTTGTTTTTATCCAGACATGTTTGTAAAAAAAAAAAATTATTTATTGACTTAATATGAAGTTTGTGAATTATTTTTATTTAAAATGTCAGTGGACACCAGCACATACACAAACATTAAACTGGAGAGAAGAAAACATATATTTATTTAATTAATAATAAATAAAGTGTTTTACTGTCTCTGTTAAATCCAATGTAGTTAGCTAGCTAGCTATTTACCTCACTACTGTATGGATCAAGCTAGCGATGTACCTAACCTGAGAGAAAGTTAGCTAGTTGTCTCACTATGTACTCAACTAGACAGAGTGATAATTAGGTGAATAGCTATGCCCTAACTAGATAGAACGTTGGTTAGTTAGTTATTTAGTTAACTAGATGGATGATAGAAAGTTAGCAAGCTAACTATGTACTTAACTACACAGATGAATAGATAACTAGCTTTTTAGCTAACAAGGTACATAGTTGACTGGTAAGCTAGCTAGCTACATACCTAACTAGACAGATGGCTGGATAGCTTGCTAGCTATGTAACTAACTAGATAGAAAGTTGTCCAGTTAGCTAACAAGCTATGTACTTAACTAGATAGATGGTTAGTTGGCTAGCTATATAACTAACTAGATATAAAGTTGGCTGGTTAGCCAACTAACCATATACTTTACTAGACAGATCAATAGTTAGCTTGCTATGTAACTAACTAGATAGAAAATGGCAAGTTAGCTAACTAGCTATGTACTTAATTAGACAGATGACCTAACTAGATAGAAAGTTGGTTAGTTATCTAGTTAACTAGAGCACGCTAACTATGTACTTACTACACAGATGGATAGATAACTAGCTATGTACCTAACCCGATTAGTTGGTTAGTTAGCTAACTAACGATGTACCTGATTAGATGGATCGATAGATATGTAGCTAAGAAGTCAGATAGTTGGCTGGGTAGCTAGCTATGTACCTAATTAGATGGAAGGTTGGCTAGTTAGCTAACTAGCTATGTACTTAACTAGAGGGACGGTTGGCTAGTTAGCTAATTAGCTATGTACTTAAAGGGTCAGGTCGTAGTTTGTTCATTCTGTGTTTACTTCTTTTTCAGTTTCGTCCACGTCCAAGGATGACTCAGCAAAGATGGCCGCCACACGACTACAAACAACCATCAGGCCTCAAAGTCAAACCACAGCGGGCGACGCAGAGACGACACAGACGTTACAAACACACAGAGCGACGCTACATTCAGTGACCGCCGCCATGTCCATGACCACCACCTCAACTGAGGTCGTCATGACGACGGGACGACTGACGACAACCAGCAAGACTGTGGAGTCACCAGGTAACCCGAATGACCTCACCTGGTTTAAAGGGGCATGGCAGAGGAACAGGGAAAACAGATTTAAAGCCACTCATCTTAACTTTTGTAATAAAATCTACATCACTAAGTCCACAATGTCTACGTCACACATTCACTTCACAGTCTTTATCTCACTGTCAGACAGACTTTTCCAACAGGAAACTGAAGTTTGTAAACCACTCACTCTCCCACACCAACGTCCATAGAGAAAATCAGTGATTTTAACATCACACACACAGGAGTTGTTGATCCACTGCTGCCTCCATCACTAAGTTCAAACGTCTGATGTGACAATTCGGCTTTTGAAATCCTTTATTCAGATTGACCTCAGTGACACAAAGTGACCACACGATGCAGCAGAGGAGCAGCAGCTCCTGTGTCCCCGCCGCTATGGACCAAATGTGGTCAAAAGGTGTGTGTATGTGTATGTGTGTGTGTGTGTGTGATAAAGACACCTGAACTTTAAAGGTGTCTATTTTTGATGGTCGTGTGTCTGCAGCTGAGGAATGCAGTACATCAACCAGTGTCCTCACATAAAAGTGTGTGTGTGTGTGTGTGTGTGTGTGTGTCATGAGCATGAGGAAGAGAGCAGGCTGAGATAGTAACCATGGAAACGCAGACAGTCAAATCTCTTTTATGTGAAGATTTGTTTTTTGTTTTTTTTAGCTCTAAAGGTTAAAAGAGAAGAGAAGGTATGTTTGTTGAACAGTAAAGACAAAAACCTACAATAATCAATAATAACTGAATTATGTGCAAAAATGATCATATTAATGATTATGTTATTATTCCCTAACCCTAAATTAAATCCATCATAATCCATTCATAATATTTGACACAAAGATTTGGTGTCAAATATGCGCATTAATATATTATATATTCGGTGTAAAATGTCTCAAAAAGTCACAAAAAATACTTATGACGTGTCCCGTTATTAGAAGACAAAATTGTTTCTTTTAGCGTTACAGATGAAACACCTTATGTATGTACACTATATATATATATATAAATATATATATATGTGTGTGTATATATACATACATATATATGTATATATATGTATATATATATATGTATATATATATATATATATATATATATATATTAAATGTAACACAACCCTGACAAGAAATAATGAATATATAATAAAATTATTTTATATATTCATTCATGCATTAGCTCCGCTGGTTTAATTTAAATAAATTAATAAAATAAAAAGATTTGTACCTGTTTTTAATCTGAGAAAATAATGATGAATGAATGAATGAATGAATGAATGAATTATCTTAAATAAAAAATAATATTATTTTGGGCTGAAATTACTGGATTGAAGGTTTAATTTCTTTAATTTCAACACAGAATGAGACAAAAATGTCTCAAGGTGAAACATTTAAAACTGTTTCCTCTGTTTGTCCACTAGATGGCAGTAATGTCACACTTTAGAGGCCCCCCCTTCCCGACTTCTGCCTAGCAACAAAGAGAGGGTCTGCAGTGTGTGTGTGTGTGTGTGTGTGTGTGTGTGTGTTCTGCAGAGCGTGACGTTAGTCTCTCACTCACCTGTAGGAGGCAGTGGTGGTGGTCATCTCCGTGTCTGTGTAGACACCTCAGTACAGTTTGTTTTGCTGCTGCAGATTTTTCAAGGTGATTTTATGATAAATCACAAAGTAAAAAAAATTATGATAACGGTTAATTAACGTTAACGGTTAATTTGCGATAATGGTTAATTTGCGATAACGGTTAATAAACGATAACGGCTGCTAATCAGAGTGACCTGGCCGTATGATAAAAATTATTTTTATTTTTTGAATCATTAGTTGATTGGTTAGTTGATTGGTTAGTTGATTGGTTAGATTCCGTCCTGGTTAATATTCTGCTCGGTGAACAAATACCTGCACAATGTGGAGAAGTATCTTAATTAAAATTCACATTTGAATATGCATTTTTATGCTAATGAGGAGGCTGTGATGAACCTGCGGAGCATCATGATGAGACGTCTTTCACACGTGTGTATTTGTCAGCTTTAGAACAATGTGATGTATTCACACGGTGACTAACGTGACCTCTGACCTTTTGAGAGGCTGTCCGTGGAGAAAGCCGCAGCTGACGGGAGAGCGGACATCCAGCAGGGCGGCGACAATGACAACGGCGGCGATGATGGGGACGGTGGGCGTCCACAAGCTGCAGCCGTGTGTCCTGGAGCTCTGCAGCTTCTTCTCTCAGTGTCTCTGCAGACAAGCACAGCATGGGACAAACACGAGGAGGTGAAACATCGCAAACACTTCTTTACTAATGAGGAGAAACGTTTTAGTCACGTGATCTGAGGGAGGGACTAAAACTCTTTGTGTTATTGTAAACAGCTGTTTTTCATCTCAGTAGCAAAATTAAACTTCTTTCTTTTAATCTTAAAGAAAGAGTTAGGGTTAGGGTTAGGGTGTCTGAGACACTGAGACCAAACCCCAGAGAGAAATGCAGTGATTTTAACATCACAGCACACAGGAGTTGTTGATCCACTGCTGCCTCCATCACTAAGTTCAAATGTCTCATTTGGAAAATTCGGCTTCATTACAATTTATTTTAGTGACACAAAGTGACCACACGAGGCAGCAGCAGACCAGCAGCTCCTGTGTCACCGCCAGCTAAAATCACTGATTTTCTCTCTGAGGTTTGGTGTGGGAGAGTGAGTTGTTTACAAACTTCAGTTTCCTGTTGGAAAAGTCTGTCTCACAGTGAGATAAAGACATGAACGTGTGATGTAAATTCTATTAGGTTTATTAGTCTTCTGTTAGGAGGAAAAATTTCAGGGTCTTCCTCTTCTACTCTACTCTACTCTGCACTGCATACTGGGAATATGGATGTGTGAGCGTGTAGAGCAGGGGTACTCAAATACAAGTCTTAAAGGGCCACAAAGATTTTTTTCAATGACTCAAAGGTCCATTTATTGAGGTCCGTCAGGCCACATGCGATATAAATAAATAAAAATAAATAGTTGAATAAAACAAGAAACGACCCCTGTCGCAAGATCAACTGCTGGAGATGGCAAATGACGGCGGCATTAAAAGTATGTTTGAGACAATAACTCTGCCGGTGTTCTGGATTAAAGTCATGGCAGAATACCCTGAGTTCGCCACAACAGCACTGAAAACACTGCTGCCATTTCCATCTGTGTGAAGCAGGGTGAGCGGGTGCCGCTGCTGTTGACGCAGGTCCCGTCTCCTGCTCGTGTCATCTGGGTCTTCCGTTACCGACTGCTGCGCAAATAACAGGCAGGACTTCACATGTTGTACACAGAGTGCATGCCGCTGACGCACGGCTGCGCCGTGCAGCATCATTGGCGCAATGTTACGAGGGCGCTGCTAATAAATAATAATAATAATAATAATAATAATAAATAAACAGTGGATTCACGTTTATTATTATATTTAGAAAATACCAGTTTTTATGTCAGTCGTATCATTTTATTTTGCTGTATTTATCCACCACACATTAAAGGCCGGTCCGTGAAAATATTGTCTGACATCAAACCGGTCCGTGG
Organism: Solea solea; assembly: GCF_958295425.1. Lineage (NCBI taxonomy): Eukaryota > Metazoa > Chordata > Actinopteri > Pleuronectiformes > Soleidae > Solea > Solea solea. The sequence continues at coordinate 22,515,034 of NC_081134.1, forward strand.
TGCAAAAAAGGTTGGGGGATGCGGTACTGCTGCTACAGCTGGCAAAGTGTCAATATGCAAACTGCTCCAAAAACAAAAGTGAAAGTTAAAAATTGCGCTGGCAGCGCGACCCAGTAACAGGCTGTCTGTGTAACGTTGGCATGAAACATGAAACATGTTTTTAAAGATATCGTAGACTTAAAGTGACTTTCTTTTTGACCTTATTTGGGGAAACTTCACTCATGTTTCCTCCATCATTTAAACTCTCACCGTGGTGTTCTGCTGCTCTGGCTCAGGTTCTGTGACGAGAGCCACGTCTGGTACGAGAAACACACCTCGGAGGTCTGTCGCCGCGTCAGAAGAATCTCCTTCTCCAGAAGTAAGTGCAACAACAGTAGAGAACGATTCAGTCAAGATCCACCTGACACTGGAATCCATGCTTTATCACGTACATGTGAGAGATTATTCACATTCCATCCTTTCACTTTTCCTTAAAAACCTCTATTTGTGGCCCCTCCCCTGCTCTGAGGTCACGCCAAGTTTTAGTGACTTTATCGAGTTTCTCTGAACCAACATTTGCTCATAGATAAGTGATTCATTTCACAGTCATTTTGTTAATGTTAGTTGTAAGAAAATGGTGGATATCTACCAGATTACCTGGTCCACCTCGCGTAGTCCGCTGCTAAAGTGAAAGTCATGTCTGTGCTGCTGGAGGAGCTTGACTGTCACTCACTGAGTGTGTGAACAGAGTCGAGGATAATTGGGGGACAACACTTCATCCTTCACCTGCACTGAGGCGGATGTGTCGGCTACATCGTCGGGACCCGCTATCATCGCAGCAGCCTCACTGCTAATGGGCTCAGGAGGTCAGAGAGAGAGACAGATCATCCAAACCCCAATTAAACTCAGTGTCTATTTTTAGGTTTTATTTGAAATGGAAATCAAAGCTAGACGAGTCCATTACTGTCACTGTTCAAATACAAGGACACATGGACTCACAGTAAAAAGAAAACAGATTTAAGTGTGGGTTTGGGAGGAGGAGGAGTCTTAAATACGTCTTTATCTCACTGTGAGACAGACTCTTCCCATTGAAAACCGAAGTTTGTAAACCACTCACTCTCCCACACCAAACCACATAAAGAAAATCAGTGATTTTAACATCACACGCAGGAGTTGTTAATCCACTGCTGCCTCCATCACTAAGTTCACATGTCTTATTTTAGTCAATTTGGCTTTTGAAATCCTTTGTTCAGATTGACTTTAGTGACACAAAGTGACCACATGAGGCAGCAGAGGACCAGCAGCTAAAATCACTGATTTCTCTCTGAGGTTTGGTGTGGGAGAGTGAGTTTACAAACTTCAGTTTACTGTTTAAAATAACGAACGAAAAAGGATAAATTAATTTAATGGCTGACTACTAATGGACTGATTGTTATGTCTTGTCCAGTCACAATAATATTAATGATTTGTTAGAGAATAAAATCTTGGTTTTGGGATGAAAAAGGAATGCGTTTGGAGACAAATTATAGAAGAAAAAATTTGCCAAATGTGGTCAAATGGTGTGTGTGTGTGTGTGTGTGTGTGTGTGTGTGTGCGTGTGTGCGTGCGTGAGTGCGTGCGTGCGTGCATGTGATGAAGACACCTGAACTTTAAAGGTGTCTATTTTTGATGGTCGTGTGTCGGCAGCTGAGGAATGCAGTACATCAACCAGTGTCCTCACAATTACATAAAAGTGTGTGTGTGTGTGTGTGTGTCATGAGCATGAGGAAGAGAGCAGACTGAGATGGTAACCATGGAAACGCAGACAGTCAAATCTCTTTTATGTGAAGATTTTTATTTTTTTTTTTTTCTCCACTCCTGTGTGTGTGATGTTAAAGATCCCATAGCCCGGAAGTGCCAATTAACGCTGCATTTTTGTGTGTATCTGTGTCATTACCTCGTCTATGAAGCCCTAAAAGTCCATAACAATCAGTTCAGCCACTGCTGAGAGTGCAGGGTTTGATTGTTTTCCTGAGCTCTATGAAGCAGAACAGCACATCTGTTGACTAGTTATGTAACTGGCGAATTTCACCACTCCTCTAAACAGCAGCGCCTCCTAGTCTGGGCACTAGAGTCCGGGCACATCCAGTGACGAACTACTAGTTCTTTTTCTTCTACGGTTGAAAGTAGCAATATAAAGCAGGACACAGCACCAAACTTCACCTAAAGGAAGGAGCAGTGCCAACAAAACGTATATAACTGTCTTTGTGTGCTTGTTTTGTCGTTTAGCATTAGCGATAGACGGCTACAGGCTAAGCTACACGCTAAGCTACACGCTAAGCTACACGCTAAACTCGTGTTTCATTTGCATGTGTGTTTATCATCTCGGTAACCACAACGTTATCCAAGCTACAGGCGTCCTGCAGCAGTCTTTCACTGTCACATTGTCTTCAGGCTCTGGGTCAGATTCCGGATCAAATGCGTAATGTTTTGATAATTGCTAGCGGTGCATCTGCCTTTCCAGAGGGGGAGCTGCAGATCTAAGAGCTGACATGCCAATGACGTCACTTCCAGGTAACTGGCCAATCACAAGACAGTCCTTGTTCTGTGGGTGTTGTTTTGGTCTGAAACAGCGTGGCTGACGAGAGCGTCAGTGATGAGACATTTACATTGACTCGTTTGTAGCGACTAGGAGGTTTTTGACCATAAAAATGACTTCATGTTTGTAAGGCACAGGAAATCATTCCTGCCTGTGGCCATCAGACTTTACAACTCCCATTTATAATGTCTATCTGTACACGTTGTACATTTTGTCATGTTGTCATTCTTGTTTAAACAAGGGCTTTATTTTTATTTTTGATTTAATTTTAATTTTTAATTTTTAATTTTTTTAACTTGCTCTTTAAAAAACTGGTACTTCTGAGTCTGATATGGAGCAACTGTAACAGAACAATTTTCTTTGGGATAATAAAAGTATTCTGATTCTGATTCTGAAGTATATCTCACATATAAGTGAGATAGCACCATGCTATTGCCGCTTTAAAATCATTGATTTTCTCTATGGGGTTACGTGTGGGAGATTGAGTGGTTTACAAACTTCAGTTTCCTGTTGGAAAAGTCTGTCTCACAGTGAGATAAAGACGTGAACGTGTGATGTAAATTCTATTAGGTTTATTAGTCTTCTGTTAGGAGGAAAAATTTCAGGGTCTTCCTCTTCTACTCTACTCTACTCTGCACTGCATACTGGGAATATGGATGTGTGAGCGTGTAGAGCAGGGGTACTCAAATACAAGTCTTAAAGGGCCACAAAGATTTTTTTCAATGACTCAAAGGTCCATTTATTGAGGTCGGACAGGCCACATGCGATATAAATAAATAAAAATAAATAGTTGAATAAAACAAGAAACGACCCCTGTCGCAAGATCAACTGCTGGAGATGGCAAATGACGGCGGCATTAAAAGTATGTTTGAGACAATAACTCTGCTGGTGTTCTGGATTAAAGTCATGGCAGAATACCCTGAGTTCGCCACAACAGCACTGAAAACACTGTTGCCATTTCCATCTGTGTGAAGCAGGGTGAGCGGGTGCCGCTGCTGTTGACGCAGGTCCCGTCTCCTGCTCGTGTCATCTGGGTCTTCCGTTACCAACTGCTGCGCAATTAACAAGCAGGACTTCACATGTTGTACACAGAGTGCATGCCGCTGACGCACGGCTGCGCTCTGTGCAGCATCATTGGCGCAATGTTATGAAGACGCTGCTAATAAATAATAATAATAATAATAAAAAATAAACAGTGGATTCACGTTTATTATTATATTTAGAAAATACCAGTTTTTATGTCAGTCGTATCATTTTATTTTGCTGTATTTATCCACCACACATTAAAGGCCAGTCTGTGAAAATATTGTCTGACATTAAACCGGTCCGTGGTGCAAAAAAGGTTGGGGGATGCGGTACTGCTGCTACAGCTGGCAAAGTGTCAATATGCAAACTGCTCCAAAAACAAAAGTGAAAGTTAAAAATTGCGCTGGCAGCGCGACCCTGCGCGACCCTACGCTGTCTGTGTAACGTTGGCATGGAGACAAGTTATATACACTACCCGATATACACTACTGACCCAACCAAAACCCATCGTGAAGAAACAGTTTGGGAGCCACCTATTGAGTACCACTGGTGTAGAGTGTTTGTAGAGTGTGTGTGGAGTTGGTGAACAGATTGAGAATTCCTTGACTCCCCCATTTCCTTTTCCTACTACACAATATTGGGTGACACTGACAGTTAAGATCAGTCTCTGTAACTTTGTGATCTCCGGAGAGTTTGTCATGGTGTCCCCCCCGTGGGGGGTTCGCCTCCCCTGTCTATCAGACACGGGGTTCGAGTGGCGGCTGAGCAGGTGCTGTTGGCTGTGAGAGACCAGATCAGTCACGCAAACATCACATGTGGGTTAAGGATGAACAAGGCCATGGTGGCTTTTGTTCGTGAAGAACACTTGGTTCACCTGTTGGTGGAGAAGGGCCTGATACTTGAAGATCAGTTTTTTACAGTGTCGCATTTATTTGTACCATCGACCCATGTCATTGTGTCCGGTGTTCACCCATTCATGTCACGTCCCAAGAAACAGGCAAGGGAGAACCCAAAAGCACGACAACGAGGCAGTCAAGTTTGTGGAGGAAAAGGCACTTTACTTTGTCCAACAGTTGAGTCAAAACCGGGAAATCAGTCCAAAAACAGGCAAACAAATCCGACAAGGGGCAGGCAGTAATCCGAAGTCCAAGACAGGCAAACAGTGTCGGAACAAAAGGCAATCTAGAAAATGCTGGAACACTTGGCAGAAAAACTAACACACAAGACAATCTGGCAGGGGTTGAATGAATGGACTAGTATATATACACAGAGGGACTAATGAGGAAATGGACTACAGGTGAGGAGATGGGCAGGGAAAACCAGGTGAGGGAAATGAGTTGATTGCATGGCATGGAGGAAAGGCGGGATCTGAAATGACAGGAGAATTAGTGACACAAATTAGAAAGAAAAGCAAAACTAAGAGTGTTTGTGTAACTACGTTACAATTCATCCCAAATGAAATTAAAGAGAAAGAACTGAGTCGTTATGGGAAGTTTGCTGGTGGTTTGGAACAGTTGGTCTGGGCTGTAAAGACTCCAGACTTCAACATGTTCAGTCCCTGCAGAGACAAGCTTTCTTGTTTCTAAATGATCAGTTACTAACTTTGGACGTGTCATTTAAAGTAAAACATGAGAATGTTTTTACACTGTTTACGTGAGCTCTGGCAGTGTCCCAAGTGTTTTGAATGTGGTGATGTTGGCCCCAAACACTCGTTTTGTCCACACAGACAGACTGAGGCGGGGACACCAGGTGAGCCCTCGTCTGAAGAAGCCACTGATAACCCCGATATACAGCAAACACCGCAACTAACTCCCCGCAATCGCGCAACTCAGTGCTAAAAGAAAAGCAACAGAACAAAATGTGTGTTATGCTACTAACAGTGAAGATCAGGTTAATCGTGATGGCAGAGATGAACCGGAACACGACGAGGCACAGGTTCAGACTCCTACAGGTGAACTGACTTTGAAGGCAGTCTTAATGAGGACGATGACATGTTTGATGACATTTTGTCACAATTCTCAGACATCGTATCACAGGAGAACCAACTATATTCAGTAAAAGAGATCAACTATTTTCTAGATGCAACATTTTACTGGCAAGCAATAGAAATCACAGACTTTGTTCCTAATGTAGAGGGCTTCATAAACTCTGTGATGAAAATCAGGAACATGGTAGAATTTGAAGAACTGAGCAAAAAAAAGAGATATAGGTTGAAGTAAATTCTTGCAAAACTAAGAAAAGACATAACAGGAAAGGATCCTGTTGTTAAAACATGAACATGAAGGTGTTTTCCTGCCTCTTCTTCTTTTACTGACTCTTCCTTCTTTCCCTCTTTTTTATGGAAAGCTTTCAAATAGGAAGCCTGAATATGAATGGGGGAGGAGCAAGAGGAAAAACAATCATAACTGAACTGTACAATAATAAAAATATTCATATTTTGTTTCTTCAAGAAACACATAGTCCAGCTGAGAATGAGTTGGAGTTTTTCTTAATCAGCCTCAGTGTTATTCTCACAGCCCGTTCAAACCACTAACATACACTCACACTGCATTATTATACAAGGATCCAAATAGTTCAAGCAACCATTACAGAGACACTTTGTCTTTATTAATGTTTATGCTCCCAACTCAGGTTCAGGTCGTTTAAGTTTATTTAAAAAACTTGAAAATAAACTAATAACTAAGTAACAGCTCAGTATTTGTTTTAGGAGGAGATTGGAATTGCACAACACATCATACAATAGACAGGAATTTTGGGGAGCCTCACCCACCATCTGCCTTGTAGAACCTGATAATGTAATAAATCTCTGATAATGTAATAACCCCAATAATGTAATAAAAATTTGCACTTGAGTCCACTGAAAATGTAATAAAACCTGATAATGTAATAACTTCCTGATAATGTAATAAAGTGCATTTCCCAATAATGTAATACACTTTTTACCAATAATGTAATAAAGTATTACATTAACGGGAGGTTATCACATTATCAGGTTAGCCTTCATTTCGCAGATCCTGATAATGTAATAATTCCCCAATATTGTAATAATTTAACAGCAGACCACTGTTAAAGATTTAAGATTTGATTGAAGATTTATTACATTATCAGGTTCTAAATGCCTCAATTCTTTTAAACATCATTAGAGAGAATGACCTTGTAGATGTGTGGAGAAATTCTAACCCAACAGTAAGACAGTAAACCTGGGTTAAAGCTGCTGAAGGAAATGTGAAAGCTGCAAGATTAGACAGAATTTATTTCAATAAAACATATACCAATCGTATATGTAAAGCTTCAATATTACCTGTTGGTTTTTCAGATTTTTATCTACAAACCCAAATTCAACAGAGCCATCACTGGCACTTTAACATCAGGTTGCTCCACAACAAAAAAATGTGTGATTTATTCTCTGATTTTTGGAATAGATGGAAGCTAAGACGAGGGGATTTTGTAAATTCAGCATTGTGGTGGGAGGTTGGTAAAACACAAAGAAGAATTTTCTGTCAGCAATACATGAACCACACAAGATTCACAGAGAGGACTTCCGGTGTAGTGGTCAATGGCGTAGGACGCAAACTGAAGGAGCTCCTGCAGAATTGTTAGTTATTTGACTTTTTTGACACTTTTCCATCGTCAACATTCCGATTAAGTTACTTGAGGTGATTTTTTGGAAGTTTATTGATTAAATTACTTTTTAAAATGCCCCAAAAACCGAACAAAGGATGAAACACATCACAGCCACAGGTGCGTCCGAGTCAACAAGCTAATTCCTCGGGGCAGCGGCAGATGAGGCTCAAAAACGTGAACTCCTCTCCTCAATCCGAGATGACATCGCGCAAATTTTCAAAGCCGAGTTGAAAAGTACTTCGGGGACGACCTATCATCTATAAAGACGGAACTACAGTAAACCGAGTTGTCCAGGAGTATATTGACAATCCAGTCTGAATTTGTGGGGCTAAAAAACACAGTGGGCGAGATGGAGCGGTCGTTATCCACCTGCACAGTGGATGATATCACCAAGCTCCAGGGAACCGTGGGACATCTTTCGGCGGAAATCCTCAGGCTTGAAAATAAATGTGAAGATTTGGAGTCCCGATCACGCCGCAACAATATCAGGATTGTGGGCATTCCCGAGGAAGCCGGATTCTCAACTGCAGCGGCGGTATCCACCTTGCTTAAAGAGGCTTTCAAGCTGGAGACGGAGCTGCGGCTCGACAGAGCCCATCGCACACTTCAGCTGGAGCCCCAACTGGGAGAACGCCCCCGTGTAGTCATAGCCAGGTTACACTGCTTCTCAGACTGCCCGGACATACTTCGGAAAGCCAAGGAACTGAAACGGATTAAGATCCGAGACATGACGATTTCGATATTCCCAGATCTTACGGCCAAAACAGCGCAGGACCGGGCTGCGTTCAACGATGTCAGGCCGCAGCTCCGAGGGATTCCAGATGTGCGGTTTGGCTGCTACATCCAGCCTGCTTGCGGATTACATACAACGGTGAGGAAAAGGAGTTCAAGTCGCCAGGTGAAGCCAAGGCATTTATTAAGACAATGAATGCAGACGGAAACTGAATTGGTACGTGTACTTCAACGTTAGTGCAACTACAGTGTATTAAATTACATTACATGTCATTTAGCAGACGCTTTTATCCAAAACGACTTACAATAAGTGCATTTAAACATTTGGGTACAAATAAGAGCTAGAATTAAGTAAGAGCTTCAAGTAAGCCAAACTATGAAGTGCTAGTCATAAGTGCGATGGATAAGTTTCTTTTCTTTTTTTTTTTTTTTTTTTGTCGTCATCTTTAGTCAAGGTAGAGTCAGAAGAAATGTGTTTTTAGTCGGCGGTGGGAGATGTGGAGGCTTTCCGCTGTCCGGATGTTGATGGGGAGCTTGTTCCACCATTTGGGAGCTAGGACAGTGAACAGTCTCGAGTTCTGCGAATGCCTCTGCCATCCTCTCAGTGAGGGGGCAGCAAGCCGGTTTGACGATGCAGAGCAGAGTGGGCAGGCTTGGGTGTAGGTTTTGATCATGTCCTAGATGTAGGCTGGACCAGATCCGTTTGTAGCATGGAACGCAAGCACCAGAGTCTTGAAGCAGATGCGAGCAGCTACAGGTAGCCAGTGAAGGGAGTGGAGGAGTGGTGTAGTATGGGAGAATTTTGGTAAGTTGAAGACCAGTCGAGGTGCTGCATTCTGGATGAATTGCAGAGGTCGTATGGCACACGCAGGGAGACCAGCCAGGAGGGAGTTGCAGTAGTCCAAGCGTGAGATGACAAGAGCCTGGACCAGAACCTGTGCCGCCTTCTGGGTTAGAAGAGGCCGTATCCTTCTGATGTTGTGCAACATGTATCTGCAAGATCGAGCTGTTGCAGCAATATTGGGAGTGAGGGAGAGATGGTCATCAAGTGTCACACCCAGGTTCCTTGCGGTATGAGAAGGAGCTACCACAGAGTTGTCAAGGGTGATGGTTAGATCTGTGGTTGGAGAAAAAGAAACTCGGTCTTGTTGAGATTGAGTTTCAGGTGATGGTCAGACATCACTGAGAGATGTCGGTCAGACAAGCGGAGATCCGTTCTGCTACATGTGTGTCGGAGCTGGGAAAAGAGAGAATGAGTTGGGTGTCATCGGCGTAGCTGTGATAGGAAAAACCATGACAGACAATAACAGAACCAAGAGAGTTGGTGTATAGAGAGAAGAGGAGAGGGCCCAAGACAGAACCCTGAGGGACCCCAGTAGCTAGAGGACAGGGTTCCAACACAGATCCTCTCCAGGTTACTCTGTATGTTCGGTTTTGAAGATGAGAGTAGTTTAAGTGCAGAGCCTGAGACACCTAGTTCTTGAAGAGAGGAAGTAAGGATCTGGTGGTTAACCGTGTCAAATGCTGCAGAAAGGTCCAAGAGGATGAGCACAGAGGAGAGAGAGGCAGCCCTGGCAGTGTGGAGTTCAGTGACAGTGACAGCAAGAAGTGTAATTTTGGTCGAGTGACCTGCTTTAAAACCTGACTGAAGAGGATCAAGAAGGTTGTTCCAGTGAAGGTAGGAGGAGAGTTGATTAAAGATAGCACGCTCCAGAGTTTTGGAGAGAAAAGGAAGAAGAGAGACAGGTCTGTAGTTATTTACTTCAGACAGGTCAAGGGTGGGTTTTTTAAGGAGGGGGGTCACTCTGGCCTCTTTAAGAGAGTCCGGAAAGCAACCAGATGATAGAGATGTGTTAATGAGGTGGGTGAGGAAAGGAAGAAGATCAGAAGCAATTGACTGAAGAAGGTGAGAGGGGATAGGGTCAAGGGGGCAGGAGGTTGGGCGGGCAGAGGTTATTAGGGAAAGAACTTGATCATGAGATAGAGGTGAAAGAGGATAGAGAAGGAGCTGAATTTGTGGTTGGTAGAGTGGTGAGATCAGGAGGTGGGTTTGAGAAAGAAGAGCGAATGTGATCTACTTTTTTTGTGAGGTAGTTGACAAAGTGAATTGGTAGAAGGGAGGAGGGGGAGTGGGGGGGTCAAGGAGGTTAGAGAAGATCGATAAAAGTTTCTGGGGTTAGAGAAAGAGGATTGTGGGAGGATTGTGTGGAGGATTGTTCTAATTAATAAACGGCTACAGTTTTCTTCGAATAAAGTTATCGCGGGTTAAAGATGGCAGATACTTGATTATTGTAGGTACACTGCTACAAAACCTAGTGTAAATGTGTAAATGTATATGCTCCAAAATTTGATGATCCCAGTTTCAAGAATAGGCTGTTTGAGAACCTCCCCTCCCTGAATGATCATCAGCTGATTTTTGGCGGTGATCTGAATTGTGTCATTGATCCAATATTGGATCGATCGAATCCTCGCACATTGACTCAATCTCCCATGTCCAAAGTAATCTCACAGTTCATGGCTAAGAATGGGTGTGTCGACCCCTGGAGATTTTATAACCCACAAGTAACAGAATTTTCCTTCTTCTCTCGGGTGTACCAGTCATACTCCCGTATTGACTACTTTTTTATTGATAGCACTTTGATTTTCAAGGTTATCTCCCCTAAATATCATGCAATTATCATCTCCGATTATGCACCTCTTAGTATAGATGTCCAATTCCAAGCCTGCCCACGTTACTCAGCACCATGGAGATTCAACCCTCTCCTCTTAGCTGACAACAAGTTTATTGAGTATATATCAACCTCCATAGATGATTTCTTAGCCATCAATCAGCCTAGTTCCACTTCATGCTCATTATTGTGGGAGACATTAAAAGCATATTTGCGGGGACAAATTATGTCCTACTCTGCTTTTTCTAATAATACCCGCAAAAATAGACCTGTGTCTTTGTTGAATGTCGATGCTAAGATTTTAGCAAAAATACTAGCTAGACGTCTTGAAAAGTTCCTCCCAACTTTAATATCTGAAGAACAAACAGGTTTTATTAAGGAATGACAGCTTTTTTTAAAAAAAATATATATTTTTTAAATATACTCCATTCTAAACAATCGACAGTTACTCCAGAAGTGGTCATTTCTTTGGATGCAGAGAAAGCCTTCGATCGAGTGGAGTGGGGATACCTCTTTGCTGTACTAAAGAAATTCGAGTTTGGTGATAAATTTATATTTTGGATTCGCCTTCTCTACACATCTCCACAAGCCAGCATCCACACAAATGATATCCGGTCTGATTACTTTCCATTGACACGTGGGACCAGGCAGGGATGCCCTTTGTCCCCACTAATATTTGCTTTATGGATAGAACCTTTGTCGATCACACTGAGGTCATCCTCTCTGTTTAAGAGTGTGACCTGAGGCGACAAAGAATTTAAATTGTCATTATTTGCTGATGATCTGTTACTATATATATTAGACCCAATCAAAAGCATTCCCTTAATACAGTCTATTTCCACTCTATTAATCCACTCTAAAAGTATTTGTTATCCAATAAATAATCTTGCACTCCAACTTCAGAAATCTGAAATTCTCTTCAAAATTAACCCTGAGGGGTTCCGATACCTAGGGATCAACATAACATGAACATTGCCCTCTCTTTTTTCTGCAAACTTCTCCCCTTTGATCACGCAGGTTAAGGCTGATGTCCAGTGCTGGAGTAGCTTACCACTGACACTGATTGGAAGAATTAATGCTGTGAAAATTAATATTTTGCCTAAATTTCTTTTTTTGTTTCAATGTATCCCTTGTACTTAACGAAGAAATTCTTTAAAAGTATTGATGAGGTTCTTTCAGGATTCATATGGAACAATAAAGCTCCTATGATTTGTAAATCACTATTACAAAATTGTAAATTTAATGGGGGTCTTGCATTGCCTAATTTTCAATTTTATTATTGGTCATCACATATTCAGAAGATAACTTATTGGCTTAACTTTGCAGACACTCCTTGGTGTCGACTCGAGGCACAATCTTGTAATCGATCCTCTCTGAAAGCTCTACTTACATCCCATTTACCATTCAACCCCTCTGGCTTTACTGACAATCCAGTAGTACGATCTACCCTTAGGACCTATTTTAGGTTAAAATTGATTTGAGAATTAGGCCATCCACTTAAGATAAATGTTATGTTGTTGGTTGATAAAATCTGGATGAAGGATGTTTTATTTTATTTTATTTTATTTTATTTTATTTTATTTTATTTTATTTTATTTTATTTTATTTTATTTTATTTTATTCATTTATTTTATTTTTATTTTTCAGTTTCCCCCCCCCCCTGAGGGATTGCCACCTTATTGTGGTCAGGGGGGTTGCGTGCCTCAGTGACCTTAAGAGCTATACCAGCAGGAGCTTAGTCTTCAGGTGGGACACCCAAGTTGGAGAGGTCTGAAGGTAGAGGCCTGACAGAGTGCAATCCACTTCTCCAGGTTGGGGTTGGACACATAGACCCCTTTCAATGAAGAAAGCATTGTTACTATAAGCACAGGAAAAAAAGTGCTGGAGCATGATGTGTACACATCATGAACCCTTCACATTTCTGACTGCCCCCTCATATATGCCTGCCTAGAACCGGCCCTGCTAGGGACAGTAGGAAAAGAGCAAAGGGAAGTGCCAGATATTCAATATCAAAGATATCGAAGCTCCAACTTCATTTTTCTTTAATCTTGAGAGAAAAACTAAAGAACAAAACGTAACGTTGCAGCTCAGACGGATCAGTGACTACTGACCCATTAGAGATGAGGAAACTAGCAACAGATTTCTACAGAAACCTCTTCAATGTTGAGAAATGTGTTGAGATCTGTATGGAGGAGATATTGGAGGGACTGCCTCAGTGGACTCTCTTGAATCGTCAATCTCCATTGAGGAAGTAACTATTTCTGTTCAACAGCACAGCTCTGGGAAGCATCAGCAACTGATGGACTTCCCTCTGAATTCTATAAGAAGTTCTGGACCCTGTTCTGAGGCCGGTGTCATTGTTATGCACAGACTATAAAATCAAAGACTCAAAGACTGTATTAGCACTGTCATACATACAGTAATACTAGAGATGTAACGATATGAAAATTTCATATCACGGTTATTGTGACCAAAATTATCACGGTTATCAATATTATCACGGTATTGTTAGACGTGTTCAAAATGTTCAAAAAGTACTGAACACACACACCGAAATCTTTTAACAAAGTTTTATTTAAAAAAATATATTTTATATTATATGATGATTATTATTATTAATTGTCATTTGACTGACTGACACGCGCGCGCACACACACACACACACACAGGTCCTCACTCTGTGTCGGATAATAATTAAGTAGCAGCGGTCGTACACAGCATAAAAATAAAATAAAAAAACACAGAAACAAACACATTTTGGTCTGCTACGGTACATGTCGTCTGCACACTACTCGCTTTCGCTGATAGCGCCCAATAACATGTATTTTTACAGGATTAACGTTAGGTAACACTTAACTTAGGTTTCCTTTTTTGAGAAAATAGGAACGTTTTACAGACAAACCATGACATTTCACACTATTCCGAATTCCCGTTTTTGTTGACTTACATTACACTCGCTGAAAAGTTGTGGGTGGTGGTCACGGAGATGGCTCATCAAATTGGAAGTGTTACCCACCTTCGCAGAGTTTTTTTTTTTTTGCATTTTCTGCACAAGGGTTGATTGTTTTCAATTATTTTACCGTCAACATCCTTTAAAAATACAAAATATGCCCAGACTTCTGATCTTGTTTTATTACTGGGGGGGGGGGAAATCTCTGGAGCGCAGGTGGCTTCAGCCGTGTCATCACAGGACAGACAGTGGAAACTTCTGAGCGAGTGCCGTTCAGTTGCTGCTGCTTCTCCAGGAAATGAGCAGTATCACTGTGAGTTTTTCGGTAATCAGTTGCGGTAATCGATCACGGTTTTAACGATAATTAAAATTTGAAACGGTAGTACTAACCTAGCCAGAGGCACACAGAGGCATCAGGCAGGGGTGTCCCTTATCTGGGATGTTGTACTGGCTATTGAGCAACAGGAAATCACAGAGAATAAAGATTAACGTTGTAAATCCTGGTTTTAAAATGGCCAACAAGTTTTTATCAGAACACAGATTTTTCAGGAAATTGAGAAGTTTGACTTTTTTATGTGACGTTAAAGAGTGAGGAAATCAGACGCTGCTGCTGCTGTTTCTGCTGCTGCTGCTGCTTCTACTGCTGTTTCTGCTGTTGCTGCATGTCTTAATGATTCAGATGTTTTTAAAGGCGGGAGCAGGTGAACTGGAGAACTTTATCTCCTTTGTTCTGCTCACAGATCTGAAGCAGAGATGTCTGACAAAGATGTGCGATAAACTGTGACCAGAAAGGAAACAAAGACACAAAGAGCTGTTCATCGTCATCATCATCGTCGTCACAGGGAGTGACTGAAGCTACGTTTACGTGTGTCATTTTATTTCATCATTTTATTTCAGGTTTTAGGATTTTCATTTAAAAAAAAAAACCCTGAATGTTGTAAAAAAAAGCATTTATGAAGATCTTAGAAACTTAGTTTCCGATTTTCTTTCTTGAGGGAAATAAAAATCTGCTCCAGTTTGTTCAAGTCTTTTCCTGTGATCTGAATTTAAGCTGCTACCATGGTGAAGAACCCTGGTTTAGCTGGATAACCAGAGATTTAAACCTCATGTTAGCTGGATAACTATAGTTTAACCTTAAAGTAGTTAACCAGAGAGTTAAACCTCAAGTTAGCTGGATAACCAGAGAGTTAAACAACAAGTTAGCTGTATAACCAGATAGTTTAACCTCAAGTTAGCTGGATAACAAGAGATTTAAACCTCATGTTAGCTGGATAACCAGAGTTTAACCTGAAGCTAGTTAACCAGAGAGTTAAACCTCAATTTAGCTGGATAACCAGAGTTTAACCTGAAACTAGTTAACCAGAGAGTTAAACCTCAAGTTAGCTGGATAACCAGAGATTTAAACGTCATGTTAGCTGGATAAACAGAGTTTAACCTGAAGCTAGTTAACCAGAGAGTTAAACCTCAAGTTAGCTGGAGAACGAGAGTTAAACCTCAAGTTAGCTGGATAACCAGAGTTTAACCTGAAGCTTGTTAACCAGAGAGTTTAATCTCAAGTTAGCTGGAGAACAAGAGATATAAACCTCAAGTTAGCTGGAGAACGAGAGTTAAACCTCAAGTTAGCTGGATAACAAGAGTTTAACCTGAAGCTAGTTAACCAGAGAGTTAAACCTCAAGTTAGCTGGATAACCAGAGATCAACCTGAAGGTCATTAACCAGAGAGTTTAATCTCAAGTTAGCTGGAGAACAAGAGATATAAACCTCAAGTTAGCTGGATAAATATAGTTTAACCTTAAAGTAGTTAACCAGAGAGCTAAACCTCAAGTTAGCTGGTTAACCAGGGAGTTACACCTCAAGTTAGCTGGATAACCAGAGTTTAACATGAAGCTAGTTAACCAGAGAGTTAAACTTAAAGTTAGCTGGATAACCAGAGAGCAACCTGAAGGTAGTTAACCAGAGAGTTAAACCTCAAGTTAGCTGGATAACCAGCAAGTTAAACCTCAAGTTAGCTGGATAACCAGAGAGTTAAACCTCAAGTTAGCTGGATGAATATGATTTAAAGTTGTTAACCAGAGAGTTAAACGTCATGTTAGCTGGATAACCAGAGTTTAACCAGAGAGTTTAATCTCAAGTTAGCTGGATAACCAGCGAGTTAAACCTCAAGTTAGCTGGATAACCAGAGAGTTAAATGTCATGTTAGCTGGATAACCAGAGATCAACCTGAAGGTCATTAACCAGAGAGTTTAATCTCAAGTTAGCTGGAGAACGAGAGATTTAAACTTCATGTTAGCTGGATAACCAGATTCTAACCTGAAGCTAGTTAACCAGAGAGTTAAACCTCAAGTTAGCTGGATAACCAGAAAGTCAAACCTCAAGTTAGCTGGATAAATATAGTTTAACCTTAAAGTAGTTAACCAGAGAGCTAAACCTCAAGTTAGCTGGTTAACCAGGGAGTTACACCTCAAGTTAGCTGGATAACCAGAGTTTAACATGAAGCTAGTTAACCAGAGAGTTAAACTTAAAGTTAGCTGGATAACCAGAGAGCAACCTGAAGGTAGTTAACCAGAGAGTTAAACCTCAAGTTAGCTGGATAACCAGCAAGTTAAACCTCAAGTTAGCTGGATAACCAGAGAGTTAAACCTCAAGTTAGCTGGATGAATATGATTTAAAGTTGTTAACCAGAGAGTTAAACGTCATGTTAGCTGGATAACCAGAGTTTAACCTGAAGCTAGTTAACCAGAGAGTTAAAACACAAGTTAGCTGGATAACCAGAGATTTAAACCTCATGTTAGCTGGATAACCAGAGTTTAACCTGAAGCTAGTTAACCAGAGAGTTAAACCTCAAGTTAGCTGGATAACCAGAGAGTCAAACCTCAAGTTAGCTGGGTAAATATAGTTTAACCTTAAAGTAGTTAACCAGAGAGTTACATTTCAAGTTAGCTGGGTAACCAGAGAGTTAAACCTAAAGTTAGCTGGATAACCAGAGATCAACCTGAAGGTAGTTAACCAGAGAGTTACACCTCAAGTTAGCTGGATAACCAGAGAGTTAAACCTCAAGTTAGCTGGATGAATATAGATTAAAGTTGTTAACAGGAGAGTTAAACCTCAATTTAGTTGGATAACCAGAGTTTAACCTGAAGCTAGTTAACCAGATAGTTTAATCTCAAGTTAGCTGGATAACAAGAGATTTAAACCTCATGTTACCTGGATAACCAGAGATCAACCTGAAGGTAGTTAACCAGAGAGTTTAACATCAAGTTAGCTGGATAACCAGAGATTTAAACGTCATTTTAGTTGGATAACCAGATTGTAACCTGAAGCTAGTTAACCAGAGAGTTAAACCTCAAGTTAGCTGGATAACCAGAGAGTCAAACCTCAAGTTAGCTGGACAAATATAGTTTAACCTTAAAGTAGTTAACCAGAGAGTTTAATCTCAAGTTAGCTGGATAACCAGCGAGTTAAACCTCAAGTTAGCTGGATAACCAGAGAGTTAAACCTCAAGTTAGCTGGATGAATATAGATTAAAGTTGTTAACCAGAGAGTTAAACCTCAATTTAGCTGGATAACCAGAGTTTAACCTGAAGCTAGTTAACCAGATAGTTTAATCTCAAGTTAGCTGGATAACAAGAGATTTAAACCTCATGTTAGCTGGATAACCAGAGTTTAACCTGAAGCTAGTTAACCAGAGAGTTAAACCTCAAATTAGCTGGATAACCAGAGATCAACCTGAAGGTAGTTAACCAGAGAGTTAAACATCAAGTTAGCTGGATAACCAGAGATCAACCTGAAGTTAATTAACCAGAGAGTTAAACCTCAAGTTAGCTGGATAACCAGAGATTTAAACGTCATGTTAGTTGGATAACCAGATTTTAACCTGAAGCTAGTTAACCAGAGAGTTAAACCTCAAGTTAGCTGGATAACCAGAGAGTCAAACCTCAAGTTAGCTGGACAAATATAGTTTAACCTTAAAGTAGTTAACCAGAGAGTTTAATCTCAAGTTAGCTGGATAACCAGCGAGTTAAACCTCAAGTTAGCTGGATAACCAGAGAGTTAAATGTCATGTTAGCTGGATAACCAGAGTTTAACCTGAAGCTAGTTAACCAGAGAGTTAAAACACAAGTTAGCTGGATAACCAGAGATTTAAACCTCATGTTAACTGGATAACCAGAGTTTAACCTGAAGCTAGTTAACCAGAGAGTTAAACCTCAAGTTAGCTGGATAACCAGAGAGTCAAACCTCAAGTTAGCTGGGTAAATATAGTTTAACCTTAAAGTAGTTAACCAGAGAGTTTTAATCTCAAGTTAGCTGGGTAACCAGAGAGTTAAACCTAAAGTTAGCTGGATAACCAGAGATCAACCTGAAGGTAGTTAACCAGAGAGTTAAACCTCAAGTTAGCTGGATAACCAGAGAGTTAAACCTCAAGTTAGCTGGATGAATATAGATTAAAGTTGTTAACCAGAGAGTTAAACCTCAATTTAGCTGGATAACCAGATTTTAACCTGAAGCTAGTTAACCAGATAGTTTAATCTCAAGTTAGCTGGATAACAAGAGATTTAAACCTCATGTTAGCTGGATAACCAGAGTTTAACCTGAAGGTAATTAACCAGAGAGTTAAACCTCAAGTTAGCTGGATAACCAGAGAGTCAAACCTCAAGTTAGCTGGACAAATATAGTTTAACCTTAAAGTAGTTAACCAGAGAGTTTAATCTCAAGTTTGCTGGATAACAAGAGATTTAAATCTCAAGTTAGCTGGATAACCAGAGTTTAACATGAAGCTAGTTAACCAGAGAGTTAATCCTCAAGTTAGCTAGATAACCAGAGATCAACCTGAAGCTTGTTAACCAGAGAGTTAAACCTCAAGTTAGCTGGATAACCAGAGATCAACCTGAAGGCAGTTAACCAGAGAGTTAAACCTGAGGTTAGCTAGTTAACCATACCTGAAGTTTTCTAGTTAACCACCTGCTTTGTTGTCATGACGACGGTGTGTCTTTGCTGGACTGTTACATGGTTGTGGTTACTGGATGTTACCCTGGTTTTGTGAAAACAAACCCTCTGCCGTTAATTGAATCTACTTCCTGTGTGTCACATGACATAAACATCATGTGTTCATTCAAGACCCTCCCCCCCACTGATCCACAGCTGCACCTGTTCCACACAAAAGCCCCTCCCCCTCCCTCTGCAGTCTGTTATTAAAACTGTCATTGATGTGAAATCCTGGAAGATCATGTGAGACCAGATGAGACCAGGTGAAACCAGGTCAAGCCCTGGGTCACAGATCCAGGTCCTGGAGGACAAAGAGCACAGTGTGGATCTCAGTGTGAGGACTCCTCCTCCACCACGGCCTCAAATACCTGCACAGGAACCAGAGCTCAGGTGTCACCTGAGAACCCCAGGAAGTCCACTTTCCTCCTCCTCCATCTTCATCTTCATCAGGGAGGACCAACAATCACTGAGTTTATTCTGAGAAATCAACAGAAGAGGATTCCACATGTTTGAGTTCTTCTTCCTCACACACAAGGTAAAAAGTTCTGGTTCATCTATGGCTGATTTTTAAATGTGTATGTGTTATTTGACAGGGTTTTTGTTTTTGTGTTTAACGTATAATTTGACTGCTGTTATTATTTAAAAGATATAATAAGATATATAAGTGCAGAGATAAAGTGCATGTTAAACAAATTAAGTTGATTATAACTTCTTTAAGTTTACACAAACTTGTGCACTAAAACTTTAAATATTTGTCTAAAAGCCAAGATGAACATACTTTATTGAGCGAAAAGAGTTTTTTTTATTTGTATATGTTATTTACTAAATTTTCTGGGTTTTAATGACACATTTCATGTATATAAGGTTTAATTTGCTATTATTGTTATTTAAAATATAGAAGTGCAGAAAGAAAATGCAGGTTGGAGGTCGTGTGGCTGATTTATCAAATTCTCAGTAAACAAATAAAGTGGATTATATATTTATGTAACTAACAATGCTTTATTATATTGTCCAGAAGTTTAGATAAACTTCCTTTATGTGTATAAATGTGTATATTTGCGTTTCATGTTTATTTTGTATTTAAAATATAGTCGAGTAATTATTCAGTTTAAAAGAATAAAACACAATATTTAGTCATCATATAATAAAAACATTATTTTGTATTTGTTTGAAGTTTGAAAGGTACGGTTCACAGATTATTCACTGACGTGCTGTAAAGCACAGTCGGATTAGGACTTGTGTTTTAATCTGATTAAGATGACGCACGGTTACTCGTTTCCCTTCTGAACTCAGGTACGAGTCATGTTTCTCATCTGGATTTTCATCCTGTCTGCTGCCCCTACTGGTGAGTCACACAAAACACAGTGCCACCATCAGCACGTGTGGAAATGTTTAGTGTTTAATTATTTTTTTAAATCCTGTTAATTCACCAATCACAAATCATCAGAAATGAAATGATGAAGTTGATGTTACAGGTGAATATTTTGGAAGTGTGGTTGTATGAGGAGATGACGCAGTGCTGTGAGCGCCCCCTGCTGCTGAGGGACAACCTGAGACATGGAGGCTCATTCTCTCTGAAAACAAGATTACAGCCACTTAACAAAGAGTAAACCGCTCACTCTCCCACGCCAAACCCCGGAGAGAAAACCAGTGATTTTAACATCACACACACAGGAGTTGTTGATCCACTGCTGCCTCCATCACTAAGTTCTAATGTACTATTTTGTCACTTCAGTGTTTGAAATCCTTTGTTCAGATTGACCTCAGTGACACAAAGTGACCACACGAGGCAGCAGAGGACCAGCAGCTCCTGTGTCCCCGCAGCTAAAATCACTGATTTTCTCTATGAGGTTTGGTGTGGGAGAGTGAGTGGTTTACAAACTTCAGTTTCCTGTTGGAAAAGTCCATCTAACAGTGAGATAAAGACGTGAACGTGTTCTTAAAGATATTGTAGGCAAAGATTTTGTGTCCTTTGCTGGTTTCAGCTGCAGGGGTGCTCTAAATGTGATGGCATCTGACAAAACCACACCTCAAAAAACCCTGAAGTGTCTCTTTACCATGTTCCTTTTCACATCTACAGAAAATAATTTTTTCCCCTGATGATTTATTTGTGTTTCATGTAAAATTCTCAGCTCTTTGTGGAAGCTCCTCCCTCTTCTGCCCAAACCCTGACGCTGGCGACCAGAACACGGACTTCCTGACGGGTGAGAACATGATGTAATAATAACACAAGTCACGTGACACACGAGCCTTGTTTAATGATCATTCACAAGTTCAAATGGTCGCTGTTGGTTCACTGGGTTGAAACGGTGTTTGGTGACTGACACGCTTGAAAGGAGCCTGATGTGATTGAACAGGAAGGTCATGGAGCTGACAGCATTCACACACAGTTAAACATCTGATCACAAACAGCTTTAATCTGCAGTAAACCACTCCTTTAACACTCTTTAATACTAACCTGACCTCACTCAACAGGCTTCAGTTTTCAGTTAACCCCTAACCTGGTGCCAATCTCCAAAATGGACGGCAAAATTCCGAATGGCCAAGTTCCTGTTGAGTTGAGGTCATGGTTACTGTCGACTTTTTTGTTCATCTTGGTCGAGAACATCTTCACACAAAGTTTCAGCAATTCAGTGGAAGAGTGAGGTAGGGACCGAAGAGAGAGAGAGACCAGGAGCAGATACACAACAACTGTATCAAGTTACAAGTTTATAGTCAATGATGACATGTTTATAGCAATACAATGTCATTTTCTATAAGCAGCAGCAGCAGAGAGTGTTGATAAAAATGATACTAATATCGACTTTTAATTATAGCACAATAATAATGGTGATGATATGTATGATATGGGTTTTGAATCCACGAAACCTTTAGATAGCTTTTCTCCTGTGATGTGTCTCGAACAAATTGCAGCATTTTTTATGTCGGTCTGCTCGGACGAGGTCGCTCATTTACGTAGGTGCAAATCACCAAAATGGACGCCAAAATTTCAAATGGCGGACTTCCTGTTGAGTTGAGGCCATAGCATAGTTACTGTCAACTTGTTTGTCTTGGTCTGTAACATCTTACCATCAAGTTTCAGGTAAATTCAGTGGAACTTTTGCCTCTGTTTTCATCCCAGTGGGCGCTGGGTTTTTACTCACGTTAACCCCCACAAAAATGACCGCGTGTCAACGGCCTAAAATCAAGTAAGTATAGTATAAAAGTATAAAAAAAAGTATAAAAACCACTCACTCTCCCACACCAAACCCCATAGAGATAATCAGTGATTTTAGCTGGCGGAGACACAGGAGCTGCTGGTCCTCTGCTGCCTCGTGTGGTCACTTTGTGTCACTGAGGTCAATCTGAACAAAGGATTTCAAATGCCGTATTGCCAAAAAAAGACATTTGAACTTAGTGATGGAGGCAGCAGTGGATCAACAACTCCTGTGTGTGTAATGTTAAAACCACTGATTTTCTCCCTGGACTTTGGTGTGTGAGAGTGAGTGCTTTACGAACTTCAGTTTCCTGTTATTAAGACGTGAATATGTGACATAGACATTGTAGACTCTTCGCTCAGCAGCAGGGGGCGCTCACAAGTTTAATTAAGCAGCAGCAGCTTCAGCAGCTTCAGCAGCAGCGGCAGCGGCAGCAGCAGCAGCAGCAGTAGCAGCAGCAGCTTCAGCAGCTTCAGCAGCAGCTTCAGCAGCTTTAGTAGCTTCAGCAGCTTCAGCATCAGCAGCAGCTTCAGCAGCTTAACTGTCTACGTCTCCTTCCCTGACACTTTGTGCTTGTTGACATGACAATGGTGATGCTGTGATGTTCTGGGACATGGCGCCTCTGCTGGTAATCAGCGCAGCAGGAACATGTGGAGAGCTGCGGCCCGAGTCATTTTCTACTCTGCATGCTTCCCTGGACTCGGCCAACAGGATTATCTGTGATTA